>NW_027212413.1:0-86000 GCF_947461875.1 Haliaeetus albicilla | reverse complement strand
GTCCTGTCTCTTTTCCCTGGACACTTTCTTTTCCCTCTTTCCCACTGCTTGTCTCTTCCCCCTCTTTCCCCTCTCCTGTCTCTGTCACCTCTCTTCACTCGGTGTCTAATTCCCCCCCTTTCTCTCGCCTCTCTCTTTTCCTTCTCGTTCCTCACCTCTCTCTTTACCCTTGCCTGTCGCTTTTCCCTCTTTTGCCTATTCTCCATGAACTCTTCCCTCTTTACCCTCAGCAGTCACTTCCCCTGCTTTCCCTCAACTCCCTCTTTTCCAACTTTTCCCTCGCTTGTCTCTTTTCCCTGTTTCCCCTCGCCTGTCTCTCTCACCTCTGTTCTCTCGGCGTTCACTTTTCCCGCTTTCACTCGCCTTCCTCTATTCCCTCCCTTTCCACCACTCCCTCTTTTCACTCTCTCTTCCCTTTCCTGTCTCTTTTCCCTGGACTCTCTCTTTCCCCCCGCTTGTCTCTTCCCCCTCTTTCCCCTCTCCTGTGTCTGTCACCTCTCTTCACTCGGTGTCTTAATTTCCCACTTTCACTCGCCCCTCTCTTTTCCCTCTCATTCATCAACTCTCTCTCTTCACTCTCTCTTCCCTGTCCTGCCTCTTTTCCCTGGGCTCTCTCTTTTCCCCCGCTTGTCTCTTCCCCGTCTTTCCCCTCTCCCGTGTCTGTCACCTCTCTTCACTCGGTGTCTCATTTTCCCACTTTCACTCGCCTCTCTCTTTTCTGTCTCATTCCTCTTCTCCCTCTTTTCACTCTCTCTTCCCAGTCGTGTCTCTTTTCCCTGGACTCTCTCTTTTCCCCCGCTTGTCTCTTTTCCCTGTTTCCCCTCGCCTGTCTCTCTCACCTCTGTTCTCTCGGCGTTCACTTTTCCCGCTTTCACTCGCCTTCCTCTACTCCCTCCCTTTCCTCCACTCCCTCTTTTCCCTCTCCTGTCTCTTTTCCCTGGACTCTCTCTTTTCCCCCGCTTGTCTCTTCCCCCTCTTTCCCCTCTCCTGTGTCTGTCACCTCTCTTCACTCGGTGTCTCATTTTCCCACTTTCACTCGCCCCTCTCTTTTCCCTCTCATTCCTCAACTCTCTCTTTTCACTGTCTCTTCCCAGTCGTGTCTCTTCTCCCTGGACACTTTCTTTCCCCTCTCTCTTCCCTGTCCTGTCTCTTTTCCCTGGACTCTCTCTTTTCCCCCGCTTGTCTCTTTTCCCTGATTCCCCTCGCCTGTCTCTCTCATCTCTGTTCTCTCGGCGTTCATTTTTCCCGCTTTCACTCGCCTTCCTCTATTCCCTCCCTTTCCTCCACTCCCTCTTTTCCCTCTCTCTTCCCTGTCCTGCCTCTTTTCCCTGGGCTCTCTCTTTCCCCCCGCTTGTCTCTTCCCCCTCTCCTGTGTCTGTCACCTCTCTTCACTCGGTGTCTCATTTTCCCGCTTTCACTCGCCCCTCTCTTTTCCCTCTCATTCCTCAACTCTCTCTTTTCACTGTCTCTTCCCAGTCGTGTCTCTTCTCCCTGGACACTTTCTTTTCCCTCTCTCTTCCCTGTCCTGTCTCTTTTCCCTGGACTCTCTCTTTTCCCCCGCTTGTCTCTTTTCCCTGTTTCCCCTCGCCTGTCTCTCTCACCTCTGTTCTCTCGGCGTTCATTTTTCCCGCTTTCACTTGCCTTCCTCTACTCCCTCCCTTTCCTCCACTCCCTCTTTTCCCTCTCTCTTCCCTGTCCTGCCTCTTTTCCCTGGGCTCTCTCTTTCCCCCCGCTTGTCTCTTCCCCCTCTTTCCCCTCTCCTGTGTCTGTCACCTCTCTTCACTCGGTGTCTCATTTTCCCGCTTTCACTCGCCCCTCTCTTTTCCCTCTCATTCCTCAACTCTCTCTTTTCACTGTCTCTTCCCAGTCGTGTCTCTTCTCCCTGGACACTTTCTTTTCCCTCTCTCTTCCCTGTCCTGTCTCTTTTCCCTGGACTCTCTCTTTTCCCCCGCTTGTCTCTTTTCCCTGTTTCCCCTCGCCTGTCTCTCTCACCTCTGTTCTCTCGGCGTTCATTTTTCCCGCTTTCACTCGCCTTCCTCTACTCCCTCCCTTTCCTCCACTCCCTCTTTTCCCTCTCTCTTCCCTGTCCTGTCTCTTCCCTGGACTCTCTCTTTTCCCCCGCTTGTCTCTTCCCCGTCTTTCCCCTCTCCTGTGTCTGTCACCTCTCTTCACTCGGTGTCTAATTTCCCCCCTTTCTCTCGCCTCTCTCTTTTCCTTCTCGTTCCTCACCTCTCTCTTTACCCTTGCCTGTCGCTTTTCCCTCTTTTGCCTATTCTCCATGAACTCTTCCCTCTTTACTCTCACCAGTCACTTTCCCCTGCTTTCCCTCAACTCCCTCTTTTCCAGCTTTTCCCTCGCTTGTCTCTTTTCCCTGTTTCCCCTCGCCTGTCTCTCTCACCTCTGTTCTCTCTGCGTTCATTTTTCCCGCTTTCACTCGCCTTCCTCTATTCCCTCCCTTTCCTCCACTCCCTCTTTTCCCTCTCTCTTCCCTGTCCCGTCTCTTTTCCCTGGACTCTCTCTTTTCCCCCGCTTGTCTCTTTTCCCTGTTTCCCCTCGCCTGTCTCTCTCACCTCTGTTCTCTCGGCGTTCATTTTTCCCGCTTTCACTCGCCTTCCTCTACTCCCTCCCTTTCCTCCACTCCCTCTTTTCCCTCTCTCTTCCCTGTCCTGTCTCTTCCCTGGACTCTCTCTTTTCCCCCGCTTGTCTCTTCCCCGTCTTTCCCCTCTCCTGTGTCTGTCACCTCTCTTCACTTGGTGTCTCATTTTCCCACTTTCACTCGCCTCTCTCGTTTAACTCTCATTCATCAACTCTCTCTCTACACTCTCTCCTCCCTGTCCTGTCTCTTTTCCCTGGATACTCTCTTTTCCCCGGCTTGTCTCTTTCCCTTCTTTCCCCTCTCCTGTATCTGTCACCTCTCTTCACTCGGTGTGTAAATTTCCACCTTCATTCGCCCCTCTCTTTTCTCTCTCACTCATCAACTCCCTCTTTTCCCTCTCTCTTCCCTGTCCTGTCTCTTTTCCCAGGACTCTCTCTTTTCCCCCGCTTGTCTCTTTCCCCTCTTTCCCCTCTCCTGTGTCTGTCACCTCTCTTCACTCGGTGTGTAAATTTCCCACTTTCACTCGCCTTCCTCTATTCCCTCCCTTTCCTCCACTCCCTCTTTTCCCTCTCTCCCCCCTGTCCTGCCTCTTTTCCCTGGGCTCTCTCTTTTCCCCCGCTTGTCTCTTCCCCGTCTTTCCCCTCTCCTGTGTCTGTCACCTCTCTTCACTCGGTGTCTCATTTTCCCACTTTCACTCGCCTCTCTCTTTTCTGTCTCATTCCTCCTCTCTCTCCTTTCACTCTCTCTTCCCTGTCCTGTCTCTTTTCCCTGGACACTTTCTTTTCCCTCTTTCCCACTGCTTGTCTCTTTCCCTTATTTCCCCTCTCCTGTGTCTGTCACCTCTCTTCACTCGGTGTCTAATTTCCCCCCTTTCTCTCGCCTCTCTCTTTTCTTTCTCGTTCCTCACCTCTCTCTTTACCCTTGCCTGTCGCTTTTCCCTCTTTTGCCTATTCTCCATGAACTCTTCCCTCTTTACCCTCACCAGTCACTTTCCCCTGCTTTCCCTCAACTCCCTCTTTTCCAACTTTTCCCTCGCTTGTCTCTTTTCCCTGTTTCCCCTCGCCTGTCTCTCTCACCTCAGTTCTCTCGGCGTTCATTTTTCCCGCTTCCACTCGCCTTCCTCTACTCCCTCCCTTTCCTCCACTCCCTCTTTTCCCTCTCTCTTCCCTGTCCTGTCTCTTCTCTGGACTCTCTCTTTTCCCCCGCTTGTCTCTTCCCCGTCTTTCCCCTCTCCTGTGTCTGTCACCTCTCTTCACTCGGTGTCTCATTTTCCCGCTTTCACTCGCCCCTCTCTTTTCCCTCTCATTCCTCAACTCTCTCTTTTCACTGTCTCTTCCCAGTCGTGTCTCTTCTCCCTGGACACTTTCTTTTCCCTCTCTCTTCCCTGTCCTGTCTCTTTTCCCTGGACTCTCTCTTTTCCCCCGCTTGTCTCTTTTCCCTGATTCCCCTCGCCTGTCTCTCTCACCTCTGTTCTCTCGGCGTTCATTTTTCCCGCTTTCACTCGCCTTCCTCTACTCCCTCCCTTTCCTCCACTCCCTCTTTTCCCTCTCTCTTCCCTGTCCTGTCTCTTCCCTGGACTCTCTCTTTTCCCCCGCTTGTCTCTTCCCCCTCTTTCCCCTCTCCTGTGTCTGTCACCTCTCTTCACTCGGTGTCTAATTCCCCCCCTTTCTCTCGCCTCTCTCTTTTCCTTCTCGTTCCTCACCTCTCTCTTTACCCTTGCCTGTCGCTTTTCCCTCTTTTGCCTATTCTCCATGAACTCTTCCCTCTTTACCCTCAGCAGTCACTTCCCCTGCTTTCCCTCAACTCCCTCTTTTCCAACTTTTCCCCCGCTTGTCTCTTTTCCCTGTTTCCCCTCGCCTGTCTCTCTCACCTCTGTTCTCTCGGCGTTCATTTTTCCCGCTTTCACTCGCCTTCCTCTACTCCCTCCCTTTCCTCCACTCCCTCTTTTCCCTCTCTCTTCCCTGTCCTGTCTCTTCCCTGGACTCTCTCTTTTCCCCCGCTTGTCTCTTCCCCGTCTTTCCCCTCTCCTGTGTCTGTCACCTCTCTTCACTCGGTGTCTAATTTCCCCCCTTTCTCTCGCCTCTCTCTTTTCCTTCTCGTTCCTCACCTCTCTCTTTACCCTTGCCTGTCGCTTTTCCCTCTTTTGCCTATTCTCCATGAACTCTTCCCTCTTTACTCTCACCAGTCACTTTCCCCTGCTTTCCCTCAACTCCCTCTTTTCCAGCTTTTCCCTCGCTTGTCTCTTTTCCCTGTTTCCCCTCGCCTGTCTCTCTCACCTCTGTTCTCTCTGCGTTCATTTTTCCCGCTTTCACTCGCCTTCCTCTATTCCCTCCCTTTCCTCCACTCCCTCTTTTCCCTCTCTCTTCCCTGTCCCGTCTCTTTTCCCTGGACTCTCTCTTTTCCCCCGCTTGTCTCTTTTCCCTGTTTCCCCTCGCCTGTCTCTCTCACCTCTGTTCTCTCGGCGTTCATTTTTCCCGCTTTCACTCGCCTTCCTCTACTCCCTCCCTTTCCTCCACTCCCTCTTTTCCCTCTCTCTTCCCTGTCCTGTCTCTTCCCTGGACTCTCTCTTTTCCCCCGCTTGTCTCTTCCCCGTCTTTCCCCTCTCCTGTGTCTGTCACCTCTCTTCACTTGGTGTCTCATTTTCCCACTTTCACTCGCCTCTCTCGTTTAACTCTCATTCATCAACTCTCTCTCTACACTCTCTCCTCCCTGTCCTGTCTCTTTTCCCTGGATACTCTCTTTTCCCCGGCTTGTCTCTTTCCCTTCTTTCCCCTCTCCTGTATCTGTCACCTCTCTTCACTCGGTGTGTAAATTTCCACCTTCATTCGCCCCTCTCTTTTCTCTCTCACTCATCAACTCCCTCTTTTCCCTCTCTCTTCCCTGTCCTGTCTCTTTTCCCAGGACTCTCTCTTTTCCCCCGCTTGTCTCTTTTCCCTGTTTCCCCTCGCCTGTGTCTCTCACCTCTGTTCTCTCGGCGTTCATTTTTCCCGCTTCCACTCGCCTTCCTCTATTCCCTCCCTTTCCTCCACTCCCTCTTTTCCCTCTCTCCCCCCTGTCCTGCCTCTTTTCCCTGGGCTCTCTCTTTTCCCCCGCTTGTCTCTTCCCCGTCTTTCCCCTCTCCTGTGTCTGTCACCTCTCTTCACTCGGTGTCTCATTTTCCCACTTTCACTCGCCTCTCTCTTTTCTGTCTCATTCCTCCTCTCTCTCCTTTCACTCTCTCTTCCCTGTCCTGTCTCTTTTCCCTGGACACTTTCTTTTCCCTCTTTCCCACTGCTTGTCTCTTTCCCTTATTTCCCCTCTCCTGTGTCTGTCACCTCTCTTCACTCGGTGTCTAATTTCCCCCCTTTCTCTCGCCTCTCTCTTTTCTTTCTCGTTCCTCACCTCTCTCTTTACCCTTGCCTGTCGCTTTTCCCTCTTTTGCCTATTCTCCATGAACTCTTCCCTCTTTACCCTCACCAGTCACTTTCCCCTGCTTTCCCTCAACTCCCTCTTTTCCAACTTTTCCCTCGCTTGTCTCTTTTCCCTGTTTCCCCTCGCCTGTCTCTCTCACCTCAGTTCTCTCGGCGTTCATTTTTCCCGCTTTCACTCGCCTTCCTCTACTCCCTCCCTTTCCTCCACTCCCTCTTTTCCCTCTCTCTTCCCTGTCCTGTCTCTTCTCTGGACTCTCTCTTTTCCCCCGCTTGTCTCTTCCCCGTCTTTCCCCTCTCCTGTGTCTGTCACCTCTCTTCACTCGGTGTCTCATTTTCCCGCTTTCACTCGCCCCTCTCTTTTCCCTCTCATTCCTCAACTCTCTCTTTTCACTGTCTCTTCCCAGTCGTGTCTCTTCTCCCTGGACACTTTCTTTTCCCTCTCTCTTCCCTGTCCTGTCTCTTTTCCCTGGACTCTCTCTTTTCCCCCGCTTGTCTCTTTTCCCTGATTCCCCTCGCCTGTCTCTCTCATCTCTGTTCTCTCGGCGTTCATTTTTCCCGCTTTCACTCGCCTTCCTCTACTCCCTCCCTTTCCTCCACTCCCTCTTTTCCCTCTCTCTTCCCTGTCCTGTCTCTTCCCTGGACTCTCTCTTTTCCCCCGCTTGTCTCTTCCCCCTCTTTCCCCTCTCCTGTGTCTGTCACCTCTCTTCACTCGGTGTCTAATTCCCCCCCTTTCTCTCGCCTCTCTCTTTTCCTTCTCGTTCCTCACCTCTCTCTTTACCCTTGCCTGTCGCTTTTCCCTCTTTTGCCTATTCTCCATGAACTCTTCCCTCTTTACCCTCAGCAGTCACTTCCCCTGCTTGCCCTCAACTCCCTCTTTTCCAACTTTTCCCTCGCTTGTCTCTTTTCCCTGTTTCCCCTCGCCTGTCTCTCTCACCTCTGTTCTCTCGGCGTTCATTTTTCCCGCTTTCACTTGCCTTCCTCTACTCCCTCCCTTTCCTCCACTCCCTCTTTTCCCTCTCTCTTCCCTGTCCTGCCTCTTTTCCCTGGGCTCTCTCTTTCCCCCCGCTTGTCTCTTCCCCCTCTTTCCCCTCTCCTGTGTCTGTCACCTCTCTTCACTCGGTGTCTCATTTTCCCGCTTTCACTCGCCCCTCTCTTTTCCCTCTCATTCCTCAACTCTCTCTTTTCACTGTCTCTTCCCAGTCGTGTCTCTTCTCCCTGGACACTTTCTTTTCCCTCTCTCTTCCCTGTCCTGTCTCTTTTCCCTGGACTCTCTCTTTTCCCCCGCTTGTCTCTTTTCCCTGTTTCCCCTCGCCTGTCTCTCTCACCTCTGTTCTCTCGGCGTTCATTTTTCCCGCTTTCACTCGCCTTCCTCTACTCCCTCCCTTTCCTCCACTCCCTCTTTTCCCTCTCTCTTCCCTGTCCTGTCTCTTCTCTGGACTCTCTCTTTTCCCCCGCTTGTCTCTTCCCCGTCTTTCCCCTCTCCTGTGTCTGTCACCTCTCTTCACTCGGTGTCTCATTTTCCCACTTTCACTCGCTTCTCTCTTTTCTGTCTCATTCCTCTTCTCCCTCTTTTCCCTCTCTCTTCCCTGTCCTGTCTCTTCCCTGGACTCTCTCTTTCCCCCCGCTTGTCTCTTTCCCCTCTTTCCCCTCTCCTGTGTCTGTCACCTCTCTTCACTCGGTGTGTAAATTTCCCACTTTCACTCGCCCCTCTCTTTTCCCTCTCATTCATCAACTCTCTCTTTTCACTGTCTCTTCCCAGTCGTGTCTCTGTTCCCTGGGCACTTTCTTTTCCCTCTTTCCCCCTGCTTGTCTCTTCCCCCTCTTTCCCCTCTCCTGTGTCTGTCACCTCTCTTCACTCGGTGTCTCATTTTCCCGCTTTCACTCGCCCCTCTCTTTTCCCTCTCATTACTCAACTCTCTCTTTTCACTGTCTCTTCCCAGTCGTGTCTCTGTTCCCTGGACACTTTCTTTTCCCTCTCTCTTCCCTGTCCTGTCTCTTTTCCCTGGGCTCTCTCTTTTCCCCCGCTTTGTCTCTTTTCCCTGTTTCCCCTCGCCTGTCTCTCTCACCTCTGTTCTCTCGGCGTTCATTTTTCCCGCTTTCACTCGCCTTCCTCTACTCCCTCCCTTTCCTCCACTCCCTCTTTTCCCTCTCTCTTCCCTTTCCTGTCTCTTCCCTGGACTCTCTCTTTTCCCCCGCTTGTCTCTTCCCCGTTTCCCTTCTCCTGTGTCTGTCACCTCTCTTCACTCGGTGTCTCATTTTCCCACTTTCACTCGCCTCTCTCTTTTCTGTCTCATTCCTCTTCTCCCTCTTTTCCCTCTCTCTTCCCTGTCCTGTCTCTTTTCCCTGGACACTTTCTTTTCCCTCTTTCCCACTGCTTGTCTCTTTCCCCTATTTCCCCTCTCCTGTGTCTGTCACCTCTCTTCACTCGGTGTCTAATTTCCCCCCTTTCTCTCGCCTCTCTCTTTTCCTTCTCGTTCCTCACCTCTCTCTTTACCCTTGCCTGTCGCTTTTCCCTCTTTTGCCTATTCTCCATGAACTCTTCCCTCTTTACTCTCACCAGTCACTTTCCCCTGCTTTCCCTCAACTCCCTCTTTTCCAGCTTTTCCCTCGCTTGTCTCTTTTCCCTGTTTCCCCTCGCCTGTCTCTCTCACCTCTGTTCTCTCGGCGTTCATTTTTCCCGCTTTCACTCGCCTTCCTCTATTCCCTCCCTTTCCTCCACTCCCTATTTTCCCTCGCTCTTCCCTGTCCTGTCTTTTTCCCTGGACTCTCTCTTTTCCCCCGCTTGTCTCTTCCCCCTCTTTCCCCTCGCCTGTGTCTCTCACCTCTGTTCTCTCGGCATTCATTTTTCCCGCTTCCACTCGCCTTCCTCTATTCCCTCCCTTTCCCCCACTCCCTCTTTTCCCTTTCTCCCCCCTGTCCTGTCTCTTTTCCCTGGACTCTCTCTCTCTTCCCTACTTCTCTCTTTTCCCTGTTTCCCCTCGCCTGTCTCTCTCACTGTCTCTCTCACCTCTGTTCTCTCGGCGTTCATTTTTCCTGCTTTCACTCGCCTTCCTCTATTCCCTCCCTTCCCTCCACTCCCTCTTTTCCCTCTCTCTTCCCTGTCCTGTCTCTTTTCCCTGGACTCTCTCTTTTCCCCCGCTTGTCTCTTCCCCCTCTTTCCCCTCTCCTGTGTCTGTCACCTCTCTTCACTCTGTGTCTCATTTTCCCACTTTCACTCGCCCCTCTCTTTTCCCTCTCATTCCTCAACTCTCTCTTTTCACTGTCTCTTCCCAGTCGTGTCTCTTTTCCCTGGACTCTCTCTTTTCCCCCGCTTTTCTCTTTTCCCTGTTTCCCCTTGCCTGTCTCTCTCACCTCTGTTCTCTCGGCGTTCATTTTTCCCGCTTTCACTCCCCTTCCTCTATTCCCTCCCTTTCCTCCACTCCCTCTTTTCCCTCTCTCTTCCCTGTCCTGTCTCTTTTCCCTGGGCTCTCTCTTTCCCCCCCGCTTGTCTCTTCCCCCTCTTTCCCCTCTCCTGTGTCTGTCACCTCTCTTCACTCGGTGTCTCATTTTCCCGCTTTCACTCGCCCCTCTCTTTTCCCTCTCATTCCTCAACTCTCTCTTTTCACTGTCTCTTCCCAGTCGTGTCTCTTTTCCCTGGACTCTCTCTTTTCCCCCGCTTGTCTCTTTTCCCTGTTTCCCCTCGCCTGTCTCTCTCACCTCTGTTCTCTCGGCGTTCATTTTTCCCGCTTTCACTCGCCTTCCTCTACTCCCTCCCTTTCCTCCACTCCCTCTTTTCCCTCTCTCTTCCCTGTCCTGTCTCTTCCCTGGATAGTCTCTTTTCCCCCGCTTCTCTATTTTCCCTGTTTCCCCTCGCCTGTCTCTCTCACATCTGTTCTCTCGGCGTTCATTTTTCCCGCTTCCACTCGCCTTCCTCTATTCCCTCCCTTTCCTCCACTCCCTCTTTTCCCTCTCTCTTCCCTGTCCTGTCTCTTTTCCCTGGTCTCTCTCTTTCCCCCCGCTTGTCTCTTCCCCCTCTTTCCCCTCTCCTGTGTCTGTCACCTCTCTTCACTCGGTGTCTCAATTTCCCACTTTCAGTCGCCCCTCTCTTTTCCCTCTCATTCCTCAACTCTCTCTTTTCACTGTCTCTTCCCAGTCGTGTCTCTTTTCCCTGGACTCTCTCTTTTCCCCCGCTTGCCTCTTTTCCCTGTTTCCCCTCGCCTGTCTCTCTCACCTCTTTTCTCTCGGCGTTCATTTTCCCCGCTTCCACTCGCCTTCCTCTATTCCCTCCCTTTCCTCCACTCCCTCTTTTCCCTCTCTCTTCCCTGTCCTGTCTCTTTTCCCTGGACTCTCTCTTTTCCCCCGCTTTGTCTCTTTTCCCTGTTTCCCCTCGCCTGTCTCTCTCACCTCTGTTCTCTCGGCGTTCATTTTTCCTACTTTCACTCCCCTTCCTCTATTCCCTCCCTTTCCTCCACTCCCTCTTTTCCCTCTCTCTTCCCTGTCCTGTCTCTTCCCTGGATACTCTCTTTTCCCCGGCTTGTCTCTTTCCCTTCTTTCCCCTCTCCTGTGTCTGTCACCTCTCTTCACTCGGTGTCTCATTTTCCCGCTTTCACTCGCCCCTCTCTTTTCCCTCTCATTACTCAACTCTCTCTTTTCACTGTCTCTTCCCAGTCGTGTCTCTTTTCCCTGGACACTTTCTTTTCCCTCTCTCTTCCCTGTCCTGTCTCTTTTCCCTGGGCTCTCTCTTTTCCCCCGCTTTGTCTCTTTTCCCTGTTTCCCCTCGCCTGTCTCTCTCACCTCTGTTCTCTCGGCGTTCATTTTTCCCGCTTCCACTCGCCTTCCTCTATTCCCTCCCTTTCCTCCACTCCCTCTTTTCCCTCTCTCTTCCCTGTCCTGTCTCTTCCCTGGACTCTCTCTTTTCCCCCGCTTGTCTCTTCCCCGTCTTTCCACTCTCCTGTGTCTGTCACCTCTCTTCACTCGGTGTCTCATTTTCCCGCTTTCACTCGCCCCTCTCTTTGCCCTCTCATTCATCAACTCTCTCTTTTCACTGTCTCTTCCCAGTCGTGTCTCTTTTCCCTGGACACTTTCTTTTCCCTCTCTCTTCCCTGTCCTGCCTCTTTTCCCTGGGCTCTCTCTTTTCCCCCGCTTGTCTCTTCCCCGTCTTTCCCCTCTCCTGTGTCTGTCACCTCTCTTCACTCGGTGTCTAATTTCCCCCCTTTCTCTCGCCTCTCTCTTTTCCTTCTCGTTCCTCACATCTCTCTTTACCCTTGCCTGTCGCTTTTCCCTCTTTTGCCTATTCTCCATGAACTCTTCCCTCTTTTCCCTCACCAGTCACTTTCCCCTGCTTTCCCTCAACTCCCTCTTTTCCAACTTTTCCCTCGCTTGTCTCTTTTCCCTGTTTCCCCTCGCCTGTCTCTCTCACCTCTGTTCTCTCGGCGTTCATTTCCCCCTCTTTCACTCGCCTTCCTCTATTCCCTCCCTTTCCTCCACTCCCTCTTTTCCCTCTCTCTTCCCTGTCCTGTCTCTTCCCTGGATACTCTCTTTTCCCCGGCTTGTCTCTTTCCCTTCTTTCCCCTCTCCTTTATCTGTCACCTCTCTTCACTCGGTGTGTAAATTTCCCACCTTCACTCGCCCCTCTCTTTTCCCTCTCATTCATCAACTCTCTCTTTTCACTGTCTCTTCCCAGTCGTGTCTCTGTTCCCTGGACACTTTCTTTTCCCTCTTTCCCCCTGCTTGTCTCTTCCCCCTCTTTCCCTTCTCCTGTGTCTGTCACCTCTCTTCACTCGGTGTCTCATTTTCCCACTTTCACTCGCCTCTCTCTTTTCTGTCTCATTCCTCTTCTCCCTCTTTTCCCTCTCTCTTCCCTGTCCTGTCTCTTTTCCCTGGACACTTTCTTTTCCCTCTTTCCCACTGCTTGTCTCTTTCCCCTATTTCCCCTCTCCTGTGTCTGTCACCTCTCTTCACTCGGTGTCTAATTTCCCCCCTTTCTCTCGCCTCTCTCTTTTCCTTCTCGTTCCTCACATCTCTCTTTACCCTTGCCTGTCGCTTGTCCCTCTTTTGCCTATTCTCCATGAACTCTTCCCTCTTTACTCTCACCAGTCACTTTCCCCTGCTTTCCCTCAACTCCCTCTTTTCCAGCTTTTCCCTCGCTTGTCTCTTTTCCCTGTTTCCCCTCGCCTGTCTCTCTCACCTCTGTTCTCTCGGCGTTCATTTTTCCCGCTTTCACTCGCCTTCCTCTATTCCCTCCCTTTCCTCCACTCCCTATTTTCCCTCGCTCTTCCCTGTCCTGTCTTTTTCCCTGGACTCTCTCTTTTCCCCCGCTTGTCTCTTCCCCCTCTTTCCCCTCGCCTGTGTCTCTCACCTCTGTTCTCTCGGCATTCATTTTTCCCGCTTCCACTCGCCTTCCTCTATTCCCTCCCTTTCCTCCACTCCCTCTTTTCCCTCTCTCCCCCCTGTCCTGTCTCTTTTCCCTGGACTCTCTCTCTCTTCCCTACTTCTCTCTTTTCCCTGTTTCCCCTCGCCTGTCTCTCTCACTGTCTCTCTCACCTCTGTTCTCTCGGCGTTCATTTTTCCTGCTTTCACTCGCCTTCCTCTATTCCCTCCCTTCCCTCCACTCCCTCTTTTCCCTCTCTCTTCCCTGTCCTGTCTCTTTTCCCTGGACTCTCTCTTTTCCCCCGCTTGTCTCTTCCCCCTATTTCCCCTCTCCTGTGTCTGTCACCTCTCTTCACTCGGTGTCTCATTTTCCCGCTTTCACTCGCCCCTCTCTTTTCCCTCTCATTCCTCAACTCTCTCTTTTCACTGTCTCTTCCCAGTCGTCTCTCTTTTCCCTGGACACATTCTTTTCCCTCTCTCTTCGCTGTCCTGTCTCTTTTCCCTGGACTCTCTCTTTTCCCCCGCTTGCCTCTTTTCCCTGTTTCCCCTCGCCTGTCTCTCTCACCTCTGTTCTCTCGGCGTTCATTTTTCCCGCTTCCACTCGCCTTCCTCTATTCCCTCCCTTTCCTCCACTCCCTCTTTTCCCTCTCTCTTCCCTGTCCTGTCTCTTTTCCCTGGGCTCTCTCTTTTCCCCCGCTTTGTCTCTTTTCCCTGTTTCCCCTCGCCTGTCTCTCTCACCTCTGTTCTCTCGGCGTTCATTTTTCCCGCTTTCACTCGCCTTCCTCTACTCCCTCCCTTTCCTCCACTCCCTCTTTTCCCTCTCTCTTCCCTTTCCTGTCTCTTCCCTGGACTCTCTCTTTTCCCCCGCTTGTCTCTTCCCCGTTTCCCTTCTCCTGTGTCTGTCACCTCTCTTCACTCGGTGTCTCATTTTCCCACTTTCACTCGCCTCTCTCTTTTCTGTCTCATTCCTCTTCTCCCTCTTTTCCCTCTCTCTTCCCTGTCCTGTCTCTTTTCCCTGGACACTTTCTTTTCCCTCTTTCCCACTGCTTGTCTCTTTCCCCTATTTCCCCTCTCCTGTGTCTGTCACCTCTCTTCACTCGGTGTCTAATTTCCCCCCTTTCTCTCGCCTCTCTCTTTTCCTTCTCGTTCCTCACCTCTCTCTTTACCCTTGCCTGTCGCTTTTCCCTCTTTTGCCTATTCTCCATGAACTCTTCCCTCTTTACTCTCACCAGTCACTTTCCCCTGCTTTCCCTCAACTCCCTCTTTTCCAGCTTTTCCCTCGCTTGTCTCTTTTCCCTGTTTCCCCTCGCCTGTCTCTCTCACCTCTGTTCTCTCGGCGTTCATTTCCCCCTCTTTCACTCGCCTTCCTCTATTCCCTCCCTTTCCTCCACTCCCTCTTTTCCCTCTCTCTTCCCTGTCCTGTCTCTTCCCTGGATACTCTCTTTTCCCCGGCTTGTCTCATTCCCTTCTTTCCCCTCTCCTTTATCTGTCACCTCTCTTCACTCGGTGTGTAAATTTCCCACCTTCACTCGCCCCTCTCTTTTCCCTCTCATTCATCAACTCTCTCTTTTCACTGTCTCTTCCCAGTCGTGTCTCTGTTCCCTGGACACTTTCTTTTCCCTCTTTCCCCCTGCTTGTCTCTTCCCCCTCTTTCCCTTCTCCTGTGTCTGTCACCTCTCTTCACTCGGTGTCTCATTTTCCCACTTTCACTCGCCTCTCTCTTTTCTGTCTCATTCCTCTTCTCCCTCTTTTCCCTCTCTCTTCCCTGTCCTGTCTCTTTTCCCTGGACACTTTCTTTTCCCTCTTTCCCACTGCTTGTCTCTTTCCCCTATTTCCCCTCTCCTGTGTCTGTCACCTCTCTTCACTCGGTGTCTAATTTCCCCCCTTTCTCTCGCCTCTCTCTTTTCCTTCTCGTTCCTCACATCTCTCTTTACCCTTGCCTGTCGCTTGTCCCTCTTTTGCCTATTCTCCATGAACTCTTCCCTCTTTACTCTCACCAGTCACTTTCCCCTGCTTTCCCTCAACTCCCTCTTTTCCAGCTTTTCCCTCGCTTGTCTCTTTTCCCTGTTTCCCCTCGCCTGTCTCTCTCACCTCTGTTCTCTCGGCGTTCATTTTTCCCGCTTTCACTCGCCTTCCTCTATTCCCTCCCTTTCCTCCACTCCCTATTTTCCCTCGCTCTTCCCTGTCCTGTCTTTTTCCCTGGACTCTCTCTTTTCCCCCGCTTGTCTCTTCCCCCTCTTTCCCCTCGCCTGTGTCTCTCACCTCTGTTCTCTCGGCATTCATTTTTCCCGCTTCCACTCGCCTTCCTCTATTCCCTCCCTTCCCTCCACTCCCTCTTTTCCCTCTCTCTTCCCTGTCCTGTCTCTTTTCCCTGGACTCTCTCTTTTCCCCCGCTTGTCTCTTCCCCCTCTTTCCCCTCTCCTGTGTCTGTCACCTCTCTTCACTCGGTGTCTCATTTTCCCGCTTTCACTCGCCCCTCTCTTTTCCCTCTCATTCCTCAACTCTCTCTTTTCACTGTCTCTTCCCAGTCGTCTCTCTTTTCCCTGGACACATTCTTTTCCCTCTCTCTTCGCTGTCCTGTCTCTTTTCCCTGGACTCTCTCTTTTCCCACGCTTGCCTCTTTTCCCTGTTTCCCCTCGCCTGTCTCTCTCACCTCTGTTCTCTCGGCGTTCATTTTTCCCGCTTCCACTCGCCTTCCTCTATTCCCTCCCTTTCCTCCACTCCCTCTTTTCCCTCTCTCTTCCCTGTCCTGTCTCTTTTCCCTGGGCTCTCTCTTTTCCCCCGCTTTGTCTCTTTTCCCTGTTTCCCCTCGCCTGTCTCTCTCACCTCTGTTCTCTCGGCGTTCATTTTTCCCGCTTTCACTCGCCTTCCTCTACTCCCTCCCTTTCCTCCACTCCCTCTTTTCCCTCTCTCTTCCCTTTCCTGTCTCTTCCCTGGACTCTCTCTTTTCCCCCGCTTGTCTCTTCCCCGTTTCCCTTCTCCTGTGTCTGTCACCTCTCTTCACTCGGTGTCTCATTTTCCCACTTTCACTCGCCTCTCTCTTTTCTGTCTCATTCCTCTTCTCCCTCTTTTCCCTCTCTCTTCCCTGTCCTGTCTCTTTTCCCTGGACACTTTCTTTTCCCTCTTTCCCACTGCTTGTCTCTTTCCCCTATTTCCCCTCTCCTGTGTCTGTCACCTCTCTTCACTCGGTGTCTAATTTCCCCCCTTTCTCTCGCCTCTCTCTTTTCCTTCTCGTTCCTCACCTCTCTCTTTACCCTTGCCTGTCGCTTTTCCCTCTTTTGCCTATTCTCCATGAACTCTTCCCTCTTTACTCTCACCAGTCACTTTCCCCTGCTTTCCCTCAACTCCCTCTTTTCCAGCTTTTCCCTCGCTTGTCTCTTTTCCCTGTTTCCCCTCGCCTGTCTCTCTCACCTCTGTTCTCTCGGCGTTCATTTTTCCCGCTTTCACTCGCCTTCCTCTATTCCCTCCCTTTCCTCCACTCCCTATTTTCCCTCGCTCTTCCCTGTCCTGTCTTTTTCCCTGGACTCTCTCTTTTCCCCCGCTTGTCTCTTCCCCCTCTTTCCCCTCGCCTGTGTCTCTCACCTCTGTTCTCTCGGCATTCATTTTTCCCGCTTCCACTCGCCTTCCTCTATTCCCTCCCTTTCCTCCACTCCCTCTTTTCCCTTTCTCCCCCCTGTCCTGTCTCTTTTCCCTGGACTCTCTCTCTCTTCCCTACTTCTCTCTTTTCCCTGTTTCCCCTCGCCTGTCTCTCTCACTGTCTCTCTCACCTCTGTTCTCTCGGCGTTCATTTTTCCTGCTTTCACTCGCCTTCCTCTATTCCCTCCCTTCCCTCCACTCCCTCTTTTCCCTCTCTCTTCCCTGTCCTGTCTCTTTTCCCTGGACTCTCTCTTTTCCCCCGCTTGTCTCTTCCCCCTCTTTCCCCTCTCCTGTGTCTGTCACCTCTCTTCACTCTGTGTCTCATTTTCCCACTTTCACTCGCCTCTCTCGTTTCCCTCTCATTCATCAACTCTCTCTCTTCACTCTCTCTTCCCTGTCCTGTCTCTTTTCCCTGGATACTCTCTTTTCCCCGGCTTGTCTCTTTCCCTTCTTTCCCCTCTCCTGTATCTGTCACCTCTCTTCAATCGGTGTGTAAATTTCCCACCTTCACTCGCCCCTCTCTTTTCCCTCTCATTCCTCAACTCTCTCTTTTCACTGTCTCTTCCCAGTCGTGTCTCTTTTCCCTGGACTCTCTCTTTTCCCCCGCTTTTCTCTTTTCCCTGTTTCCCCTTGCCTGTCTCTCTCACCTCTGTTCTCTCGGCGTTCATTTTTCCCGCTTCCACTCGCCTTCCTCTATTCCCTCCCTTTCCTCCACTCCCTCTTTTCCCTCTCTCTTCCCTGTCCTGTCTCTTTTCCCTGGACTCTCTCTTTTCCCCCGCTTTGTCTCTTTTCCCTGTTTCCCCTCGCCTGTCTCTCTCACCTCTGTTCTCTCGGCGTTCATTTTTCCCGCTTCCACTCGCCTTCCTCTATTCCCTCCCTTTCCTCCACTCCCTCTTTTCCCTCTCTCTTCCCAGTCGTGTCTCTTTTCCCTGGACTCTCTCTTTTCCCCCGCTTTTCTCTTTTCCCTGTTTCCCCTTGCCTGTCTCTCTCACCTCTGTTCTCTCGGCGTTCATTTTTCCCGCTTCCACTCGCCTTCCTCTATTCCCTCCCTTTCCTCCACTCCCTCTTTTCCCTCTCTCTTCCCTGTCCTGTCTCTTTTCCCTGGACTCTCTCTTTTCCCCCGCTTTGTCTCTTTTCCCTGTTTCCCCTCGCCTGTCTCTCTCACCTCTGTTCTCTCGGCGTTCATTTTTCCCGCTTCCACTCGCCTTCCTCTATTCCCTCCCTTTCCTCCACTCCCTCTTTTCCCTCTCTCTTCCCAGTCGTGTCTCTTTTCCCTGGACTCTCTCTTTTCCCCCGCTTTTCTCTTTTCCCTGTTTCCCCTTGCCTGTCTCTCTCACCTCTGTTCTCTCGGCGTTCATTTTTCCCGCTTCCACTCGCCTTCCTCTATTCCCTCCCTTTCCTCCACTCCCTCTTTTCCCTCTCTCTTCCCTGTCCTGTCTCTTTTCCCTGGACTCTCTCTTTTCCCCCGCTTTGTCTCTTTTCCCTGTTTCCCCTCGCCTGTCTCTCTCACCTCTGTTCTCTCGGCGTTCATTTTTCCCGCTTTCACTCGCCTTCCTCTACTCCCTCCCTTTCCTCCACTCCCTCTTTTCCCTCTCTCTTCCCTTTCCTGTCTCTTCCCTGGACTCTCTCTTTTCCCCCGCTTGTCTCTTCCCCCTGTTTCCCCTCTCCTGTGTCTGTCACCTCTCTTCACTCTGTGTCTCATTTTCCCACTTTCACTCGCCTCTCTCGTTTCCCTCTCATTCATCAACTCTCTCTCTTCACTCTCTCTTCCCTGTCCTGTCTCTTTTCCCTGGATACTCTCTTTTCCCCGGCTTGTCTCTTTCCCTTCTTTCCCCTCTCCTGTATCTGTCACCTCTCTTCAATCGGTGTGTAAATTTCCCACCTTCACTCGCCCCTCTCTTTTCCCTCTCATTCCTCAACTCTCTCTTTTCACTGTCTCTTCCCAGTCGTGTCTCTTTTCCCTGGACTCTCTCTTTTCCCCCGCTTTTCTCTTTTCCCTGTTTCCCCTTGCCTGTCTCTCTCACCTCTGTTCTCTCGGCGTTCATTTTTCCCGCTTCCACTCGCCTTCCTCTATTCCCTCCCTTTCCTCCACTCCCTCTTTTCCCTCTCTCTTCCCTGTCCTGTCTCTTTTCCCTGGACTCTCTCTTTTCCCCCGCTTTGTCTCTTTTCCCTGTTTCCCCTCGCCTGTCTCTCTCACCTCTGTTCTCTCGGCGTTCATTTTTCCCGCTTCCACTCGCCTTCCTCTATTCCCTCCCTTTCCTCCACTCCCTCTTTTCCCTCTCTCTTCCCAGTCGTGTCTCCTTTCCCTGGACTCTCTCTTTTCCCCCGCTTTTCTCTTTTCCCTGTTTCCCCTTGCCTGTCTCTCTCACCTCTGTTCTCTCGGCGTTCATTTTTCCCGCTTCCACTCGCCTTCCTCTATTCCCTCCCTTTCCTCCACTCCCTCTTTTCCCTCTCTCTTCCCTGTCCTGTCTCTTTTCCCTGGACTCTCTCTTTTCCCCCGCTTTGTCTCTTTTCCCTGTTTCCCCTCGCCTGTCTCTCTCACCTCTTTTCTCTCGGCGTTCATTTTTCCCGCTTTCACTCGCCTTCCTCTACTCCCTCCCTTTCCTCCACTCCCTCTTTTCCCTCTCTCTTCCCTTTCCTGTCTCTTCCCTGGACTCTCTCTTTTCCCCCGCTTGTCTCTTCCCCCTGTTTCCCCTCTCCTGTGTCTGTCACCTCTCTTCACTCTGTGTCTCATTTTCCCACTTTCACTCGCCTCTCTCGTTTCCCTCTCATTCATCAACTCTCTCTCTTCACTCTCTCTTCCCTGTCCTGTCTCTTTTCCCTGAATACTCTCTTTTCCCCGGCTTGTCTCTTTCCCTTCTTTCCCCTCTCCTGTATCTGTCACCTCTCTTCACTCGGTGTGTAAATTTCCCACCTTCACTCGCCCCTCTCTTTTCCCTCTCATTCCTCAACTCTCTCTTTTCACTGTCTCTTCCCAGTCGTGTCTCTTTTCCCTGGACTCTCTCTTTTCCCCCGCTTTTCTCTTTTCCCTGTTTCCCCTTGCCTGTCTCTCTCACCTCTGTTCTCTCGGCGTTCATTTTTCCCGCTTCCACTCGCCTTCCTCTATTCCCTCCCTTTCCTCCACTCCCTCTTTTCCCTCTCTCTTCCCTGTCCTGCCTCTTTTCCCTGGGCTCTCTCTTTTCCCCCGCTTGTCTCTTCCCCGTCTTTCCCCTCTCCTGTGTCTGTCACCTCTCTTCACTCGGTGTCTCATTTTCCCACTTTCACTCGCCTCTCTCTTTTCTGTCTCATTCCTCTTCTCCCTCTTTTCCCTCTCTCTTCCCTGTCCTGTCTCTTCCCTGGACTCTCTCTTTTCCCCCGCTTGTCCCTTTCCCCTATTTCCCCCCTCCTGTGTCTGTCACCTCTCTTCACTCGGTGTCTAATTTCCCCCCTTTCTCTCGCCTCTCTCTTTTCCTTCTCGTTCCTCACCTCTCTCTTCACCCTTGCCTGTCGCTTGTCCCTCTTTTGCCTATTCTCCATGAACTCTTCCCTCTTTACCCTCACCAGTCACTGTCCCCTGCTTTCCCTCAACTCCCTCTTTTCCAGCTTTTCCCTCGCTTGTCTCTTTTCCCTGTTTCCCCTCGCCTGTCTCTCTCACCTCTGTTCTCTCGGCGTTCATTTTTCCCGCTTTCACTCGCCTTCCTCTATTCCCTCCCTTTCCTCCACTCCCTCTTTTCCCTCTCTCTTCCCTGTCCCGTCTCTTTTCCCTGGGCTCTCTCTTTTCCCTCGCTTGTCTCTTCCCCCTCTTTCCCCTCTCCTGTGTCTGTCACCTCTCTTCACTCGGTGTCTCATTTTCCCGCTTTCACTCGCCCCTCTCTTTTCCCTCTCATTCCTCAACTCTCTCTTTTCACTTGCCTGTCGCTTTTCCCTCTTTTGCCTATTCTCCATGAACTCTTCCCTCTTTACCCTCACCAGTCACTTTCCCCTGCTTTCCCTCAACTCCTCTTTTCCAACTTTTCCCTCGCTTGTCTCTTTTCCCTGTTTCCCCTCGCCTGTCTCTCTCACCTCTGTTCTCTCGGCGTTCATTTTTCCCGCTTTCACTCGCCTTCCTCTCTTCCCTCCCTTTCCTCCACTCCCTCTTTTCCCTCTCTCTTCCCAGTCGTGTCAATTTCCCTGGACTCTCTCTTTTCCCCCGCTTGTGTCTTCCCCCTCTTTCCCCTCTCCTGTGTCTGTCACCTCTCTTCACTCGGTGTCTCATTTTCCCGCTTTCACTCGCCCCTCTATTTTCCCTCTCATTCCTCAACTCTCTCTTTTCACTGTCTCTTCCCAGTCGTGTCTCTTTTCCCTGGACTCTCTCTTTTCCCCCGCTTTTCTCTTTTCCCTGTTTCCCCTTGCCTGTCTCTCTCACCTCTGTTCTTTCGGCGTTCATTTTTCCCGCTACCACTCGCCTTCCTCTATTCCCTCCCTTTCCTCCACTCCCTCTTTTCCCTCTCTCTTCCCTGTCCTGCCTCTTTTCCCTGGACTCTCTCTTTTCCCCCGCTTGTCTCTTTTCCCTGTTTCCCCTCGCCTGTCTCTCTCACCTCTGTTCTCTCTGCGTTCATTTTTCCCGCTTTCACTCGCCTTCCTCTATTCCCTCCCTTTCCTCCACTCCCTCTTTTCCCTCTCTCTTCCCTGTCCTGTCTCTTTTCCCTGGGCTCTCTCTATCCCCCCCGCTTGTCTCTTCCCCCTCTTTCCCCTCTCCTGTGTCTGTCACCTCTCTTCACTCGGTGTCTCATTTTCCCGCTTTCACTCGCCCCTCTCTTTTCCCTCTCATTCCTCAACTCTCTCTTTTCACTGTCTCTTCCCAGTCGTGTCTCTTTTCCCTGGACTCTCTCTTTTCCCCCGCTTTTCTCTTTTCCCTGTTTCCCCTCGCCTGTGTCTCTCACCGCTGTTCTCTCGGCGTTCATTTTTCCCGCTTCCACTCGCCTTCCTCTATTCCCTCCCTTTCCTCCACTCCCTATTTTCCCTCGCTCTTCCCTGTCCTGTCTTTTTCCCTGGACTCTCTCTTTTCCCCCGCTTGTCTCTTCCCCCTCTTTCCCCTCGCCTGTGTCTCTCACCTCTGTTCTCTCGGCATTCATTTTTCCCGCTTCCACTCGCCTTCCTCTATTCCCTCCCTTTCCTCCACTCCCTCTTTTCCCTTTCTCCCCCCTGTCCTGTCTCTTTTCCCTGGACTCTCTCTCTCTTCCCTACTTCTCTCTTTTCCCTGTTTCCCCTCGCCTGTCTCTCTCACTGTCTCTCTCACCTCTGTTCTCTCGGCGTTCATTTTTCCTGCTTTCACTCGCCTTCCTCTATTCCCTCCCTTCCCTCCACTCCCTCTTTTCCCTCTCTCTTCCCTGTCCTGTCTCTTTTCCCTGGACTCTCTCTTTTCCCCCGCTTGTCCCTTTCCCCTATTTCCCCCCTCCTGTGTCTGTCACCTCTCTTCACTCGGTGTCTAATTTCCCCCCTTTCTCTCGCCTCTCTCTTTTCCTTCTCGTTCCTCACCTCTCTCTTCACCCTTGCCTGTCGCTTGTCCCTCTTTTGCCTATTCTCCATGAACTCTTCCCTCTTTACCCTCACCAGTCACTGTCCCCTGCTTTCCCTCAACTCCCTCTTTTCCAGCTTTTCCCTCGCTTGTCTCTTTTCCCTGTTTCCCCTCGCCTGTCTCTCTCACCTCTGTTCTCTCGGCGTTCATTTTTCCCGCTTTCACTCGCCTTCCTCTATTCCCTCCCTTTCCTCCACTCCCTCTTTTCCCTCTCTCTTCCCTGTCCCGTCTCTTTTCCCTGGGCTCTCTCTTTTCCCTCGCTTGTCTCTTCCCCCTCTTTCCCCTCTCCTGTGTCTGTCACCTCTCTTCACTCGGTGTCTCATTTTCCCGCTTTCACTCGCCCCTCTCTTTTCCCTCTCATTCCTCAACTCTCTCTTTTCACTTGCCTGTCGCTTTTCCCTCTTTTGCCTATTCTCCATGAACTCTTCCCTCTTTACCCTCACCAGTCACTTTCCCCTGCTTTCCCTCAACTCCTCTTTTCCAACTTTTCCCTCGCTTGTCTCTTTTCCCTGTTTCCCCTCGCCTGTCTCTCTCACCTCTGTTCTCTCGGCGTTCATTTTTCCCGCTTTCACTCGCCTTCCTCTCTTCCCTCCCTTTCCTCCACTCCCTCTTTTCCCTCTCTCTTCCCAGTCGTGTCAATTTCCCTGGACTCTCTCTTTTCCCCCGCTTGTGTCTTCCCCCTCTTTCCCCTCTCCTGTGTCTGTCACCTCTCTTCACTCGGTGTCTCATTTTCCCGCTTTCACTCGCCCCTCTATTTTCCCTCTCATTCCTCAACTCTCTCTTTTCACTGTCTCTTCCCAGTCGTGTCTTTTTCCCTGGACTCTCTCTTTTCCCCCGCTTTTCTCTTTTCCCTGTTTCCCCTTGCCTGTCTCTCTCACCTCTGTTCTTTCGGCGTTCATTTTTCCCGCTACCACTCGCCTTCCTCTATTCCCTCCCTTTCCTCCACTCCCTCTTTTCCCTCTCTCTTCCCTGTCCTGCCTCTTTTCCCTGGACTCTCTCTTTTCCCCCGCTTGTCTCTTTTCCCTGTTTCCCCTCGCCTGTCTCTCTCACCTCTGTTCTCTCTGCGTTCATTTTTCCCGCTTTCACTCGCCTTCCTCTATTCCCTCCCTTTCCTCCACTCCCTCTTTTCCCTCTCTCTTCCCTGTCCTGTCTCTTTTCCCTGGGCTCTCTCTTTCCCCCCCGCTTGTCTATTCCCCCTCTTTCCCCTCTCCTGTGTCTGTCACCTCTCTTCACTCGGTGTCTCATTTTCCCGCTTTCACTCGCCCCTCTCTTTTCCCTCTCATTCCTCAACTCTCTCTTTTCACTGTCTCTTCCCAGTCGTGTCTCTTTTCCCTGGACTCTCTCTTTTCCCCCGCTTGTCTCTTTTCCCTGTTTCCCCTCGCCTGTCTCTCTCACCTCTGTTCTCTCGGCGTTCATTTTTCCTGCTTTCACTCGCCTTCCTCTATTCCCTCCCTTTCCTCCACTCCCTCTTTTCCCTCTCTCTTCCCTGTCCTGTCTCTTTTCCCTGGGCTCTCTCTTTCCCCCCCGCTTGTCTCTTCCCCCTCTTTCCCCTCTCCTGTGTCTGTCACCTCTCTTCACTCGGTGTCTCATTTTCCCGCTTTCACTCGCCCCTCTCTTTCCCCTCTCATTCCTCAACTCTCTCTTTTCACTGTCTCTTCCCAGTCGTGTCTCTTTTCCCTGGACTCTCTCTTTTCCCCCGCTTGTCTCTTTTCCCTGTTTCCCCTCGCCTGTCTCTCTCACCTCTGTTCTCTCGGCGTTCATTTTTCCCGCTTTCACTCGCCTTCCTCTACTCCCTCCCTTTCCTCCACTCCCTCTTTTCCCTCTCTCTTCCCTGTCCTGTCTCTTTTCCCTGGACTCTCTCTTTTCCCCCGCTTTGTCTCTTCCCCCTCTTTCCCCTCGCCTGTCTCTCTCACCTCTGTTCTCTCGGCGTTCATTTGTCCTGCTTTCACTCCCCTTCCTCTATTCCCTCCCTTTCCTCCACTCCCTCTTTTCCCTCTCTCTTCCCTGTCCTGTCTCTTCCCTGGATACTCTCTTTTCCCCGGCTTGTCTCTTTCCCTTCTTTCCCCTCTCCTGTGTCTGTCACCTCTCTTCACTCGGTGTGTAAATTTCCCACCTTCACTCGCCCCTCTTTTTTCTCTCTCACTCATCAACTCCCTGTTTTCACTCTCTCCTCCCTGTCCTGTCTCTTTTCCCTGGACTCTCTCTTTCCCCCGCTTGTCTCTTTCCCTTCTTTCCCCTCTCCTGTATCTGTCACCTCTCTTCACTCGGTGTGTAAATTTCCCACCTTCACTCGCCCCTCTCTTTTCCCTCTCATTCATCAACTCTCTCTTTTCACTGTCTCTTCCCAGTCGTGTCTCTGTTCCCTGGGCACTTTCTTTTCCCTCTTTCCCCCTGCTTGTCTCTTCCCCCTCTTTCCCTTCTCCTGTGTCTGTCACCTCTCTTCACTCGGTGTCTCATTTTCCCACTTTCACTCGCCTCTCTCTTTTCTGTCTCATTCCTCTTCTCCCTCTTTTCCCTCTCTCTTCCCTGTCCTGTCTCTTTTCCCTGGACACTTTCTTTTCCCTCTTTCCCACTGCTTGTCTCTTTCCCCTATTTCCCCTCTCCTGTGTCTGTCACCTCTCTTCACTCGGTGTCTAATTTCCCCCCTTTCTCTCGCCTCTCTCTTTTCCTTCTCGTTCCTCACATCTCTCTTTACCCTTGCCTGTCGCTTTTCCCTCTTTTGCCTATTCTCCATGAACTCTTCCCTCTTTACTCTCACCAGTCACTTTCCCCTGCTTTCCCTCAACTCCCTCTTTTCCAGCTTTTCCCTCGCTTGTCTCTTTTCCCTGTTTCCCCTCGCCTGTGTCTCTCACCTCTGTTCTCTCGGCGTTCATTTTTCCCGCTTTCACTCGCCTTCCTCTATTCCCTCCCTTTCCTCCACTCCCTATTTTCCCTCGCTCTTCCCTGTCCTGTCTTTTTCCCTGGACTCTCTCTTTTCCCCCGCTTGTCTCTTCCCCCTCTTTCCCCTCGCCTGTGTCTCTCACCTCTGTTCTCTCGGCATTCATTTTTCCCGCTTCCACTCGCCTTCCTCTATTCCCTCCCTTTCCTCCACTCCCTCTTTTCCCTCTCTCCCCCCTGTCCTGTCTCTTTTCCCTGGACTCTCTCTCTCTTCCCTACTTCTCTCTTTTCCCTGTTTCCCCTCGCCTGTCTCTCTCACTGTCTCTCTCACCTCTGTTCTCTCGGCGTTCATTTTTCCTGCTTTCACTCGCCTTCCTCTATTCCCTCCCTTCCCTCCACTCCCTCTTTTCCCTCTCTCTTCCCTGTCCTGTCTCTTTTCCCTGGACTCTCTCTTTTCCCCCGCTTGTCTCTTCCCCCTCTTTCCCCTCTCCTGTGTCTGTCACCTCTCTTCACTCTGTGTCTCATTTTCCCACTTTCACTCGCCTCTCTCTTTTCCCTCTCATTCCTCAACTCTCTCTTTTCACTGTCTCTTCCCAGTCGTGTCTCTTTTCCCTGGACTCTCTCTTTTCCCCCGCTTTTCTCTTTTCCCTGTTTCCCCTTGCCTGTCTCTCTCACCTCTGTTCTCTCGGCGTTCATTTTTCCCGCTTTCACTCGCCTTCCTCTATTCCCTCCCTTTCCTCCACTCCCTCTTTTCCCTCTCTCTTCCCTGTCCCGTCTCTTTTCCCTGGGCTCTCTCTTTTCCCTCGCTTGTCTCTTCCCCCTCTTTCCCCTCTCCTGTGTCTGTCACCTCTCTTCACTCGGTGTCTCATTTTCCCGCTTTCACTCGCCCCTCTCTTTTCCCTCTCATTCCTCAACTCTCTCTTTTCACTTGCCTGTCGCTTTTCCCTCTTTTGCCTATTCTCCATGAACTCTTCCCTCTTTACCCTCACCAGTCACTGTCCCCTGCTTTCCCTCAACTCCCTCTTTTCCAGCTTTTCCCTCGCTTGTCTCTTTTCCCTGTTTCCCCTCGCCTGTCTCTCTCACCTCTGTTCTCTCGGCGTTCATTTTTCCCGCTTTCACTCGCCTTCCTCTATTCCCTCCCTTTCCTCCACTCCCTCTTTTCCCTCTCTCTTCCCTGTCCCGTCTCTTTTCCCTGGGCTCTCTCTTTTCCCTCGCTTGTCTCTTCCCCCTCTTTCCCCTCTCCTGTGTCTGTCACCTCTCTTCACTCGGTGTCTCATTTTCCCGCTTTCACTCGCCCCTCTCTTTTCCCTCTCATTCCTCAACTCTCTCTTTTCACTTGCCTGTCGCTTTTCCCTCTTTTGCCTATTCTCCATGAACTCTTCCCTCTTTACCCTCACCAGTCACTTTCCCCTGCTTTCCCTCAACTCCTCTTTTCCAACTTTTCCCTCGCTTGTCTCTTTTCCCTGTTTCCCCTCGCCTGTCTCTCTCACCTCTGTTCTCTCGGCGTTCATTTTTCCCGCTTTCACTCGCCTTCCTCTCTTCCCTCCCTTTCCTCCACTCCCTCTTTTCCCTCTCTCTTCCCAGTCGTGTCCATTTCCCTGGACTCTCTCTTTTCCCCCGCTTGTGTCTTCCCCCTCTTTCCCCTCTCCTGTGTCTGTCACCTCTCTTCACTCGGTGTCTCATTTTCCCGCTTTCACTCGCCCCTCTATTTTCCCTCTCATTCCTCAACTCTCTCTTTTCACTGTCTCTTCCCAGTCGTGTCTTTTTCCCTGGACTCTCTCTTTTCCCCCGCTTTTCTCTTTTCCCTGTTTCCCCTTGCCTGTCTCTCTCACCTCTGTTCTTTCGGCGTTCATTTTTCCCGCTACCACTCGCCTTCCTCTATTCCCTCCCTTTCCTCCACTCCCTCTTTTCCCTCTCTCTTCCCTGTCCTGCCTCTTTTCCCTGGACTCTCTCTTTTCCCCCGCTTGTCTCTTTTCCCTGTTTCCCCTCGCCTGTCTCTCTCACCTCTGTTCTCTCTGCGTTCATTTTTCCCGCTTTCACTCGCCTTCCTCTATTCCCTCCCTTTCCTCCACTCCCTCTTTTCCCTCTCTCTTCCCTGTCCTGTCTCTTTTCCCTGGGCTCTCTCTTTCCCCCCCGCTTGTCTCTTCCCCCTCTTTCCCCTCTCCTGTGTCTGTCACCTCTCTTCACTCGGTGTCTCATTTTCCCGCTTTCACTCGCCCCTCTCTTTTCCCTCTCATTCCTCAACTCTCTCTTTTCACTGTCTCTTCCCAGTCGTGTCTCTTTTCCCTGGACTCTCTCTTTTCCCCCGCTTGTCTCTTTTCCCTGTTTCCCCTCGCCTGTCTCTCTCACCTCTGTTCTCTCGGCGTTCATTTTTCCTGCTTTCAATCGCCTTCCTCTATTCCCTCCCTTTCCTCCACTCCCTCTTTTCCCTCTCTCTTCCCTGTCCTGTCTCTTTTCCCTGGACTCTCTCTTTTCCCCCGCTTTGTCTCTTCCCCCTCTTTCCCCTCGCCTGTCTCTCTCACCTCTGTTCTCTCGGCGTTCATTTGTCCTGCTTTCACTCCCCTTCCTCTATTCCCTCCCTTTCCTCCACTCCCTCTTTTCCCTCTCTCTTCCCTGTCCTGTCTCTTCCCTGGATACTCTCTTTTCCCCGGCTTGTCTCTTTCCCTTCTTTCCCCTCTCCTGTGTCTGTCACCTCTCTTCACTCGGTGTGTAAATTTCCCACCTTCACTCGCCCCTCTTTTTTCTCTCTCACTCATCAACTCCCTGTTTTCACTCTCTCCTCCCTGTCCTGTCTCTTTTCCCTGGACTCTCTCTTTCCCCCCGCTTGTCTCTTTCCCTTCTTTCCCCTCTCCTGTATCTGTCACCTCTCTTCACTCGGTGTGTAAATTTCCCACCTTCACTCGCCCCTCTCTTTTCCCTCTCATTCATCAACTCTCTCTTTTCACTGTCTCTTCCCAGTCGTGTCTCTGTTCCCTGGGCACTTTCTTTTCCCTCTTTCCCCCTGCTTGTCTCTTCCCCCTCTTTCCCTTCTCCTGTGTCTGTCACCTCTCTTCACTCGGTGTCTCATTTTCCCACTTTCACTCGCCTCTCTCTTTTCTGTCTCATTCTTCTTCTCCCTCTTTTCCCTCTCTCTTCCCTGTCCTGTCTCTTTTCCCTGGACACTTTCTTTTCCCTCTTTCCCACTGCTTGTCTCTTTCCCCTATTTCCCCTCTCCTGTGTCTGTCACCTCTCTTCACTCGGTGTCTAATTTCCCCCCTTTCTCTCGCCTCTCTCTTTTCCTTCTCGTTCCTCACATCTCTCTTTACCCTTGCCTGTCGCTTTTCCCTCTTTTGCCTATTCTCCATGAACTCTTCCCTCTTTACTCTCACCAGTCACTTTCCCCTGCTTTCCCTCAACTCCCTCTTTTCCAGCTTTTCCCTCGCTTGTCTCTTTTCCCTGTTTCCCCTCGCCTGTCTCTCTCACCTCTGTTCTCTCGGCGTTCATTTTTCCCGCTTTCACTCGCCTTCCTCTATTCCCTCCCTTTCCTCCACTCCCTATTTTCCCTCGCTCTTCCCTGTCCTGTCTTTTTCCCTGGACTCTCTCTTTTCCCCCGCTTGTCTCTTCCCCCTCTTTCCCCTCGCCTGTGTCTCTCACCTCTGTTCTCTCGGCATTCATTTTTCCCGCTTCCACTCGCCTTCCTCTATTCCCTCCCTTTCCTCCACTCCCTCTTTTCCCTCTCTCCCCCCTGTCCTGTCTCTTTTCCCTGGACTCTCTCTCTCTTCCCTACTTCTCTCTTTTCCCTGTTTCCCCTCGCCTGTCTCTCTCACTGTCTCTCTCACCTCTGTTCTCTCGGCGTTCATTTTTCCTGCTTTCACTCGCCTTCCTCTATTCCCTCCCTTCCCTCCACTCCCTCTTTTCCCTCTCTCTTCCCTGTCCTGTCTCTTTTCCCTGGACTCTCTCTTTTCCCCCGCTTGTCTCTTCCCCCTCTTTCCCCTCTCCTGTGTCTGTCACCTCTCTTCACTCGGTGTCTCATTTTCCCGCTTTCACTCGCCCCTCTCTTTTCCCTCTCATTCTTCAACTCTCTCTTTTCACTGTCTCTTCCCAGTCGTCTCTCTTTTCCCTGGACACATTCTTTTCCCTCTCTCTTCGCTGTCCTGTCTCTTTTCCCTGGACTCTCTCTTTTCCCCCGCTTGCCTCTTTTCCCTGTTTCCCCTCGCCTGTCTCTCTCACCTCTGTTCTCTCGGCGTTCATTTTTCCCGCTTCCACTCGCCTTCCTCTATTCCCTCCCTTTCCTCCACTCCCTCTTTTCCCTCTCTCCCCCCTGTCCTGTCTCTTTTCCCTGGGCTCTCTCTTTTCCCCCGCTTTGTCTCTTTTCCCTGTTTCCCCTCGCCTGTCTCTCTCACCTCTGTTCTCTCGGCGTTCATTTTTCCCGCTTTCACTCGCCTTCCTCTACTCCGTCCCTTTCCTCCACTCCCTCTTTTCCCTCTCTCTTCCCTTTCCTGTCTCTTCCCTGGACTCTCTCTTTTCCCCCGCTTGTCTCTTCCCCGTTTCCCTTCTCCTGTGTCTGTCACCTCTCTTCACTCGGTGTCTCATTTTCCCACTTTCACTCGCCTCTCTCTTTTCTGTCTCATTCCTCTTCTCCCTCTTTTCCCTCTCTCTTCCCTGTCCTGTCTCTTTTCCCTGGACACTTTCTTTTCCCTCTTTCCCACTGCTTGTCTCTTTCCCCTATTTCCCCTCTCCTGTGTCTGTCACCTCTCTTCACTCGGTGTCTAATTTCCCCCCTTTCTCTCGCCTCTCTCTTTTCCTTCTCGTTCCTCACCTCTCTCTTTACCCTTGCCTGTCGCTTTTCCCTCTTTTGCCTATTCTCCATGAACTCTTCCCTCTTTACTCTCACCAGTCACTTTCCCCTGCTTTCCCTCAACTCCCTCTTTTCCAGCTTTTCCCTCGCTTGTCTCTTTTCCCTGTTTCCCCTCGCCTGTCTCTCTCACCTCTGTTCTCTCGGCGTTCATTTTTCCCGCTTTCACTCGCCTTCCTCTATTCCCTCCCTTTCCTCCACTCCCTATTTTCCCTCGCTCTTCCCTGTCCTGTCTTTTTCCCTGGACTCTCTCTTTTCCCCCGCTTGTCTCTTCCCCCTCTTTCCCCTCGCTTGTGTCTCTCACCTCTGTTCTCTCGGCATTCATTTTTCCCGCTTCCACTCGCCTTCCTCTATTCCCTCCCTTTCCTCCACTCCCTCTTTTCCCTTTCTCCCCCCTGTCCTGTCTCTTTTCCCTGGACTCTCTCTCTCTTCCCTACTTCTCTCTTTTCCCTGTTTCCCCTCGCCTGTCTCTCTCACTGTCTCTCTCACCTCTGTTCTCTCGGCGTTCATTTTTCCTGCTTTCACTCGCCTTCCTCTATTCCCTCCCTTCCCTCCACTCCCTCTTTTCCCTCTCTCTTCCCTGTCCTGTCTCTTTTCCCTGGACTCTCTCTTTTCCCCCGCTTGTCTCTTCCCCCTCTTTCCCCTCTCCTGTGTCTGTCACCTCTCTTCACTCTGTGTCTCATTTTCCCACTTTCACTCGCCTCTCTCTTTTCCCTCTCATTCCTCAACTCTCTCTTTTCACTGTCTCTTCCCAGTCGTGTCTCTTTTCCCTGGACTCTCTCTTTTCCCCCGCTTTTCTCTTTTCCCTGTTTCCCCTTGCCTGTCTCTCTCACCTCTGTTCTCTCGGCGTTCATTTTTCCCGCTTTCACTCGCCTTCCTCTATTCCCTCCCTTTCCTCCACTCCCTCTTTTCCCTCTCTCTTCCCTGTCCCGTCTCTTTTCCCTGGGCTCTCTCTTTTCCCTCGCTTGTCTCTTCCCCCTCTTTCCCCTCTCCTGTGTCTGTCACCTCTCTTCACTCGGTGTCTCATTTTCCCGCTTTCACTCGCCCCTCTCTTTTCCCTCTCATTCCTCAACTCTCTCTTTTCACTTGCCTGTCGCTTTTCCCTCTTTTGCCTATTCTCCATGAACTCTTCCCTCTTTACCCTCACCAGTCACTTTCCCCTGCTTTCCCTCAACTCCTCTTTTCCAACTTTTCCCTCGCTTGTCTCTTTTCCCTGTTTCCCCTCGCCTGTCTCTCTCACCTCTGTTCTCTCGGCGTTCATTTTTCCCGCTTTCACTCGCCTTCCTCTCTTCCCTCCCTATCCTCCACTCCCTCTTTTCCCTCTCTCTTCCCAGTCGTGTCAATTTCCCTGGACTCTCTCTTTTCCCCCGCTTGTGTCTTCCCCCTCTTTCCCCTGTCCTGTGTCTGTCACCTCTCTTCACTCGGTGTCTCATTTTCCCGCTTTCACTCGCCCCTCTATTTTCCCTCTCATTCATCAACTCTCTCTCTTCACTCTCTCTTCCCTGTCCTGTCTCTTTTCCCTGGATACTCTCTTTTCCCCGGCTTGTCTCTTTCCCTTCTTTCCCCTCTCCTGTATCTGTCACCTCTCTTCAATCGGTGTGTAAATTTCCCACCTTCACTCGCCCCTCTCTTTTCCCTCTCATTCCTCAACTCTCTCTTTTCACTGTCTCTTCCCAGTCGTGTCTCTTTTCCCTGGACTCTCTCTTTTCCCCCGCTTTTCTCTTTTCCCTGTTTCCCCTTGCCTGTCTCTCTCACCTCTGTTCTCTCGGCGTTCATTTTTCCCGCTTCCACTCGCCTTCCTCTATTCCCTCCCTTTCCTCCACTCCCTCTTTTCCCTCTCTCTTCCCTGTCCTGTCTCTTTTCCCTGGACTCTCTCTTTTCCCCCGCTTTGTCTCTTTTCCCTGTTTCCCCTCGCCTGTCTCTCTCACCTCTGTTCTCTCGGCGTTCATTTCCCCCTCTTTCACTCGCCTTCCTCTATTCCCTCCCTTTCCTCCACTCCCTCTTTTCCCTCTCTCTTCCCTGTCCTGTCTCTTCCCTGGATACTCTCTTTTCCCCGGCTTGTCTCTTTCCCTTCTTTCCCCTCTCCTTTATCTGTCACCTCTCTTCACTCGGTGTGTAAATTTCCCACCTTCACTCGCCCCTCTTTTTTCTCTCTCACTCATCAACTCCCTGTTTTCACTCTCTCCTCCCTGTCCTGTCTCTTTTCCCTGGACTCTCTCTTTCCCCCCGCTTGTCTCTTTCCCTTCTTTCCCCTCTCCTGTATCTGTCACCTCTCTTCACTCGGTGTGTAAATTTCCCACCTTCACTCGCCCCTCTCTTTTCCCTCTCATTCATCAACTCTCTCTTTTCACTGTCTCTTCCCAGTCGTGTCTCTGTTCCCTGGGCACTTTCTTTTCCCTCTTTCCCCCTGCTTGTCTCTTCCCCCTCTTTCCCCTCTCCTGTGTCTGTCACCTCTCTTCACTCGGTGTCTCATTTTCCCGCTTTCACTCGCCCCTCTCTTTTCCCTCTCATTCCTCAACTCTCTCTTTTCACTGTCTCTTCCCAGTCGTCTCTCTTTTCCCTGGACACATTCTTTTCCCTCTCTCTTCGCTGTCCTGTCTCTTTTCCCTGGACTCTCTCTTTTCCCCCGCTTGCCTCTTTTCCCTGTTTCCCCTCGCCTGTCTCTCTCACCTCTGTTCTCTCGGCGTTCATTTTTCCCGCTTCCACTCGCCTTCCTCTATTCCCTCCCTTTCCTCCACTCCCTCTTTTCCCTCTCTCTTCCCTGTCCTGTCTCTTTTCCCTGGACTCTCTCTTTTCCCCCGCTTTGTCTCTTTTCCCTGTTTCCCCTCGCCTGTCTCTCTCACCTCTGTTCTCTCGGCGTTCATTTTTCCCGCTTCCACTCGCCTTCCTCTATTCCCTCCCTTTCCTCCACTCCCTCTTTTCCCTCTCTCTTCCCTGTCCTGTCTCTTTTCCCTGGGCTCTCTCTTTTCCCCCGCTTTGTCTCTTTTCCCTGTTTCCCCTCGCCTGTCTCTCTCACCTCTGTTCTCTCGGCGTTCATTTTTCCCGCTTTCACTCGCCTTCCTCTACTCCCTCCCTTTCCTCCACTCCCTCTTTTCCCTCTCTCTTCCCTTTCCTGTCTCTTCCCTGGACTCTCTCTTTTCCCCCGCTTGTCTCTTCCCCGTTTCCCTTCTCCTGTGTCTGTCACCTCTCTTCACTCGGTGTCTCATTTTCCCACTTTCACTCGCCTCTCTCTTTTCTGTCTCATTCCTCTTCTCCCTCTTTTCCCTCTCTCTTCCCTGTCCTGTCTCTTTTCCCTGGACACTTTCTTTTCCCTCTTTCCCACTGCTTGTCTCTTTCCCCTATTTCCCCTCTCCTGTGTCTGTCACCTCTCTTCACTCGGTGTCTAATTTCCCCCCTTTCTCTCGCCTCTCTCTTTTCCTTCTCGTTCCTCACCTCTCTCTTTACCCTTGCCTGTCGCTTTTCCCTCTTTTGCCTATTCTCCATGAACTCTTCCCTCTTTACTCTCACCAGTCACTTTCCCCTGCTTTCCCTCAACTCCCTCTTTTCCAGCTTTTCCCTCGCTTGTCTCTTTTCCCTGTTTCCCCTCGCCTGTCTCTCTCACCTCTGTTCTCTCGGCGTTCATTTTTCCCGCTTTCACTCGCCTTCCTCTATTCCCTCCCTTTCCTCCACTCCCTATTTTCCCTCGCTCTTCCCTGTCCTGTCTTTTTCCCTGGACTCTCTCTTTTCCCCCGCTTGTCTCTTCCCCCTCTTTCCCCTCGCCTGTGTCTCTCACCTCTGTTCTCTCGGCATTCATTTTTCCCGCTTCCACTCGCCTTCCTCTATTCCCTCCCTTTCCTCCACTCCCTCTTTTCCCTTTCTCCCCCCTGTCCTGTCTCTTTTCCCTGGACTCTCTCTCTCTTCCCTACTTCTCTCTTTTCCCTGTTTCCCCTCGCCTGTCTCTCTCACTGTCTCTCTCACCTCTGTTCTCTCGGCGTTCATTTTTCCTGCTTTCACTCGCCTTCCTCTATTCCCTCCCTTCCCTCCACTCCCTCTTTTCCCTCTCTCTTCCCTGTCCTGTCTCTTTTCCCTGGACTCTCTCTTTTCCCCCGCTTGTCTCTTCCCCCTCTTTCCCCTCTCCTGTGTCTGTCACCTCTCTTCACTCTGTGTCTCATTTTCCCACTTTCACTCGCCCCTCTCTTTTCCCTCTCATTCCTCAACTCTCTCTTTTCACTGTCTCTTCCCAGTCGTGTCTCTTTTCCCTGTACTCTCTCTTTTCCCCCGCTTTTCTCTTTTCCCTGTTTCCCCTTGCCTGTCTCTCTCACCTCTGTTCTCTCGGCGTTCATTTTTCCCGCTTCCACTCGCCTTCCTCTATTCCCTCCCTTTCCTCCACTCCCTCTTTTCCCTCTCTCTTCCCTGTCCTGCCTCTTTTCCCTGGGCTCTCTCTTTTCCCCCGCTTGTCTCTTCCCCCTCTTTCCCCTCTCCTGTGTCTGTCACCTCTCTTCACTCGGTGTCTCATTTTCCCACTTTCACTCGCCTCTCTCTTTTCTGTCTCATTCCTCTTCTCCCTCTTTTCCCTCTCTCTTCCCTGTCCTGTCTCTTTTCCCTGGACACTTTCTTTTCCCTCTTTCCCACTGCTTGTCCCTTTCCCCTATTTCCCCCCTCCTGTGTCTGTCACCTCTCTTCACTCGGTGTCTAATTTCCCCCCTTTCTCTCGCCTCTCTCTTTTCCTTCTCGTTCCTCACCTCTCTCTTCACCCTTGCCTGTCGCTTGTCCCTCTTTTGCCTATTCTCCATGAACTCTTCCCTCTTTACCCTCACCAGTCACTGTCCCCTGCTTTCCCTCAACTCCCTCTTTTCCAGCTTTTCCCTCGCTTGTCTCTTTTCCCTGTTTCCCCTCGCCTGTCTCTCTCACCTCTGTTCTCTCGGCGTTCATTTTTCCCGCTTTCACTCGCCTTCCTCTATTCCCTCCCTTTCCTCCACTCCCTCTTTTCCCTCTCTCTTCCCTGTCCCGTCTCTTTTCCCTGGGCTCTCTCTTTTCCCTCGCTTGTCTCTTCCCCCTCTTTCCCCTCTCCTGTGTCTGTCACCTCTCTTCACTCGGTGTCTCATTTTCCCGCTTTCACTCGCCCCTCTCTTTTCCCTCTCATTCCTCAACTCTCTCTTTTCACTTGCCTGTCGCTTTTCCCTCTTTTGCCTATTCTCCATGAACTCTTCCCTCTTTACCCTCACCAGTCACTTTCCCCTGCTTTCCCTCAACTCCTCTTTTCCAACTTTTCCCTCGCTTGTCTCTTTTCCCTGTTTCCCCTCGCCTGTCTCTCTCACCTCTGTTCTCTCGGCGTTCATTTTTCCCGCTTTCACTCGCCTTCCTCTCTTCCCTCCCTTTCCTCCACTCCCTCTTTTCCCTCTCTCTTCCCAGTCGTGTCAATTTCCCTGGACTCTCTCTTTTCCCCCGCTTGTGTCTTCCCCCTCTTTCCCCTCTCCTGTGTCTGTCACCTCTCTTCACTCGGTGTCTCATTTTCCCGCTTTCACTCGCCCCTCTATTTTCCCTCTCATTCCTCAACTCTCTCTTTTCACTGTCTCTTCCCAGTCGTCTCTCTTTTCCCTGGACTCTCTCTTTTCCCCCGCTTTTCTCTTTTCCCTGTTTCCCCTTGCCTGTCTCTCTCACCTCTGTTCTTTCGGCGTTCATTTTTCCCGCTACCACTCTCCTTCCTCTATTCCCTCCCTTTCCTCCACTCCCTCTTTTCCCTCTCTCTTCCCTGTCCTGCCTCTTTTCCCTGGGCTCTCTCTTTTCCCCCGCTTGTCTCTTTTCCCTGTTTCCCCTCGCCTGTCTCTCTCACCTCTGTTCTCTCTGCGTTCATTTTTCCCGCTTTCACTCGCCTTCCTCTATTCCCTCCCTTTCCTCCACTCCCTCTTTTCCCTCTCTCTTCCCTGTCCTGTCTCTTTTCCCTGGGCTCTCTCTTTCCCCCCCGCTTGTCTCTTCCCCCTCTTTCCCCTCTCCTGTGTCTGTCACCTCTCTTCACTCGGTGTCTCATTTTCCCGCTTTCACTCGCCCCTCTCTTTTCCCTCTCATTCCTCAACTCTCTCTTTTCACTGTCTCTTCCCAGTCGTGTCTCTTTTCCCTGGACTCTCTCTTTTCCCCCGCTTTTCTCTTTTCCCTGTTTCCCCTCGCCTGTGTCTCTCACCTCTGTTCTCTCGGCGTTCATTTTTCCTGCTTTCACTCCCCTTCCTCTATTCCCTCCCTTTCCTCCACTCCCTCTTTTCCCTCTCTCTTCCCTGTCCTGTCTCTTTTCCCTGGGCTCTCTCTTTCCCCCCCGCTTGTCTCTTCCCCCTCTTTCCCCTCTCCTGTGTCTGTCACCTCTCTTCACTCGGTGTCTCATTTTCCCGCTTTCACTCGCCCCTCTCTTTTCCCTCTCATTCCTCAACTCTCTCTTTTCACTGTCTCTTCCCAGTCGTGTCTCTTTTCCCTGGACTCTCTCTTTTCCCCCGCTTGTCTCTTTTCCCTGTTTCCCCTCGCCTGTCTCTCTCACCTCTGTTCTCTCGGCGTTCATTTTTCCCGCTTTCACTCGCCTTCCTCTACTCCCTCCCTTTCCTCCACTCCCTCTTTTCCCTCTCTCTTCCCTGTCCTGTCTCTTCCCTGGATAGTCTCTTTTCCCCCGCTTCTCTATTTTCCCTGTTTCCCCTCGCCTGTCTCTCTCACATCTGTTCTCTCGGCGTTCATTTTTCCCGCTTTCACTCGCCTTCCTCTATTCCCTCCCTTTCCTCCACTCCCTCTTTTCCCTCTCTCTTCCCTGTCCTGTCTCTTTTCCCTGGACTCTCTCTTTCCCCCCGCTTGTCTCTTCCCCCTCTTTCCCCTCTCCTGTGTCTGTCACCTCTCTTCACTCGGTGTCTCAATTTCCCACTTTCACTCGCCCCTCTCTTTTCCCTCTCATTCCTCAACTCTCTCTTTTCACTGTCTCTTCCCAGTCGTGTCTCTTTTCCCTGGACTCTCTCTTTTCCCCCGCTTGCCTCTTTTCCCTGTTTCCCCTCGCCTGTCTCTCTCACCTCTTTTCTCTCGGCGTTCATTTTTCCCGCTTCCACTCTCCTTCCTCTATTCCCTCCCTTTCCTCCACTCCCTCTTTTCCCTCTCTCTTCCCTGTCCTGTCTCTTTTCCCTGGACTCTCTCTTTTCCCCCGCTTTGTCTCTTTTCCCTGTTTCCCCTCGCCTGTCTCTCTCACCTCTGTTCTCTCGGCGTTCATTTTTCCTGCTTTCACTCCCCTTCCTCTATTCCCTCCCTTTCCTCCACTCCCTGTTTTCCCTCTCTCTTCCCTGTCCTGTCTCTTCCCTGGATACTCTCTTTTCCCCGGCTTGTCTCTTTCCCTTCTTTCCCCTCTCCTGTGTCTGTCACCTCTCTTCACTCGGTGTCTCATTTTCCCGCTTTCACTCGCCCCTCTCTTTTCCCTCTCATTACTCAACTCTCTCTTTTCACTGTCTCTTCCCAGTCGTGTCTCTTTTCCCTGGACACTTTCTTTTCCCTCTCTCTTCCCTGTCCTGTCTCTTTTCCCTGGGCTCTCTCTTTTCCCCCGCTTTGTCTCTTTTCCCTGTTTCCCCTCGCCTGTCTCTCTCACCTCTGTTCTCTCGGCGTTCATTTTTCCCGCTTCCACTCGCCTTCCTCTATTCCCTCCCTTTCCTCCACTCCCTCTTTTCCCTCTCTCTTCCCTGTCCTGTCTCTTCCCTGGACTCTCTCTTTTCCCCCGCTTGTCTCTTCCCCGTCTTTCCACTCTCCTGTGTCTGTCACCTCTCTTCACTCGGTGTCTCATTTTCCCGCTTTCACTCGCCCCTCTCTTTTCCCTCTCATTCATCAACTCTCTCTTTTCACTGTCTCTTCCCAGTCGTGTCTCTTTTCCCTGGACACTTTCTTTTCCCTCTCTCTTCCCTGTCCTGCCTATTTTCCCTGGGCTCTCTCTTTTCCCCCGCTTGTCTCTTCCCCGTCTTTCCCCTCTCCTGTGTCTGTCACCTCTCTTCACTCGGTGTCTAATTTCCCCCCTTTCTCTCGCCTCTCTCTTTTCCTTCTCGTTCCTCACATCTCTCTTTACCCTTGCCTGTCGCTTTTCCCTCTTTTGCCTATTCTCCATGAACTCTTCCCTCTTTTCCCTCACCAGTCACTTTCCCCTGCTTTCCCTCAACTCCCTCTTTTCCAACTTTTCCCTCGCTTGTCTCTTTTCCCTGTTTCCCCTCGCCTGTCTCTCTCACCTCTGTTCTCTCGGCGTTCATTTCCCCCTCTTTCACTCGCCTTCCTCTATTCCCTCCCTTTCCTCCACTCCCTCTTTTCCCTCTCTCTTCCCTGTCCTGTCTCTTCCCTGGATACTCTCTTTTCCCCGGCTTGTCTCTTTCCCTTCTTTCCCCTCTCCTTTATCTGTCACCTCTCTTCACTCGGTGTGTAAATTTCCCACCTTCACTCGCCCCTCTTTTTTCTCTCTCACTCATCAACTCCCTGTTTTCACTCTCTCCTCCCTGTCCTGTCTCTTTTCCCTGGACTCTCTCTTTCCCCCCGCTTGTCTCTTTCCCTTCTTTCCCCTCTCCTGTATCTGTCACCTCTCTTCACTCGGTGTGTAAATTTCCCACCTTCACTCGCCCCTCTCTTTTCCCTCTCATTCATCAACTCTCTCTTTTCACTGTCTCTTCCCAGTCGTGTCTCTGTTCCCTGGGCACTTTCTTTTCCCTCTTTCCCCCTGCTTGTCTCTTCCCCCTCTTTCCCTTCTCCTGTGTCTGTCACCTCTCTTCACTCGGTGTCTCATTTTCCCACTTTCACTCGCCTCTCTCTTTTCTGTCTCATTCCTCTTCTCCCTCTTTTCCCTCTCTCTTCCCTGTCCTGTCTCTTTTCCCTGGACACTTTCTTTTCCCTCTTTCCCACTGCTTGTCTCTTTCCCCTATTTCCCCTCTCCTGTGTCTGTCACCTCTCTTCACTCGGTGTCTAATTTCCCCCCTTTCTCTCGCCTCTCTCTTTTCCTTCTCGTTCCTCACCTCTCTCTTTACCCTTGCCTGTCGCTTGTCCCTCTTTTGCCTATTCTCCATGAACTCTTCCCTCTTTTCTCTCACCAGTCACTTTCCCCTGCTTTCCCTCAACTCCCTCTTTTCCAGCTTTTCCCTCGCTTGTCTCTTTTCCCTGTTTCCCCTCGCCTGTCTCTCTCACCTCTGTTCTCTCGGCGTTCATTTTTCCCGCTTTCACTCGCCTTCCTCTATTCCCTCCCTTTCCTCCACTCCCTATTTTCCCTCGCTCTTCCCTGTCCTGTCTTTTTCCCTGGACTCTCTCTTTTCCCCCGCTTGTCTCTTCCCCCTCTTTCCCCTCGCCTGTGTCTCTCACCTCTGTTCTCTCGGCATTCATTTTTCCCGCTTCCACTCGCCTTCCTCTATTCCCTCCCTTTCCTCCACTCCCTCTTTTCCCTCTCTCCCCCCTGTCCTGTCTCTTTTCCCTGGACTCTCTCTCTCTTCCCTACTTCTCTCTTTTCCCTGTTTCCCCTCGCCTGTCTCTCTCACTGTCTCTCTCACCTCTGTTCTCTCGGCGTTCATTTTTCCTGCTTTCACTCGCCTTCCTCTATTCCCTCCCTTCCCTCCACTCCCTCTTTTCCCTCTCTCTTCCCTGTCCTGTCTCTTTTCCCTGGACTCTCTCTTTTCCCCCGCTTGTCTCTTCCCCCTCTTTCCCCTCTCCTGTGTCTGTCACCTCTCTTCACTCTGTGTCTCATTTTCCCACTTTCACTCGCCTCTCTCGTTTCCCTCTCATTCATCAACTCTCTCTCTTCACTCTCTCTTCCCTGTCCTGTCTCTTTTCCCTGGATACTCTCTTTTCCCCGGCTTGTCTCTTTCCCTTCTTTCCCCTCTCCTGTATCTGTCACCTCTCTTCAATCGGTGTGTAAATTTCCCACCTTCACTCGCCCCTCTCTTTTCCCTCTCATTCCTCAACTCTCTCTTTTCACTGTCTCTTCCCAGTCGTGTCTCTTTTCCCTGGACTCTCTCTTTTCCCCCGCTTTTCTCTTTTCCCTGTTTCCCCTTGCCTGTCTCTCTCACCTCTGTTCTCTCGGCGTTCATTTTTCCCGCTTCCACTCGCCTTCCTCTATTCCCTCCCTTTCCTCCACTCCCTCTTTTCCCTCTCTCTTCCCTGTCCTGTCTCTTTTCCCTGGACTCTCTCTTTTCCCCCGCTTTGTCTCTTTTCCCTGTTTCCCCTCGCCTGTCTCTCTCACCTCTGTTCTCTCGGCGTTCATTTTTCCCGCTTTCACTCGCCTTCCTCTACTCCCTCCCTTTCCTCCACTCCCTCTTTTCCCTCTCTCTTCCCAGTCGTGTCAATTTCCCTGGACTCTCTCTTTTCCCCCGCTTGTGTCTTCCCCCTCTTTCCCCTCTCCTGTGTCTGTCACCTCTCTTCACTCGGTGTCTCATTTTCCCGCTTTCACTCGCCCCTCTATTTTCCCTCTCATTCCTCAACTCTCTCTTTTCACTGTCTCTTCCCAGTCGTGTCTCTTTTCCCTGGACTCTCTCTTTTCCCCCGCTTCTCTATTTTCCCTGTTTCCCCTCGCCTGTCTCTCTCACATCTGTTCTCTCGGCGTTCATTTTTCCCGCTTTCACTCGCCTTCCTCTATTCCCTCCCTTTCCTCCACTCCCTCTTTTCCCTCTCTCTTCCCTGTCCTGTCTCTTTTCCCTGGACTCTCTCTTTCCCCCCGCTTGTCTCTTCCCCCTCTTTCCCCTCTCCTGTGTCTGTCACCTCTCTTCACTCGGTGTCTCAATTTCCCACTTTCACTCGCCCCTCTCTTTTCCCTCTCATTCCTCAACTCTCTCTTTTCACTGTCTCTTCCCAGTCGTGTCTCTTTTCCCTGGACTCTCTCTTTTCCCCCGCTTGCCTCTTTTCCCTGTTTCCCCTCGCCTGTCTCTCTCACCTCTTTTCTCTCGGCGTTCATTTTTCCCGCTTCCACTCTCCTTCCTCTATTCCCTCCCTTTCCTCCACTCCCTCTTTTCCCTCTCTCTTCCCTGTCCTGTCTCTTTTCCCTGGTCTCTCTCTTTTCCCCCGCTTTGTCTCTTTTCCCTGTTTCCCCTCGCCTGTCTCTCTCACCTCTGTTCTCTCGGCGTTCATTTTTCCTGCTTTCACTCCCCTTCCTCTATTCCCTCCCTTTCCTCCACTCCCTGTTTTCCCTCTCTCTTCCCTGTCCTGTCTCTTCCCTGGATACTCTCTTTTCCCCGGCTTGTCTCTTTCCCTTCTTTCCCCTCTCCTGTGTCTGTCACCTCTCTTCACTCGGTGTCTCATTTTCCCGCTTTCACTCGCCCCTCTCTTTTCCCTCTCATTACTCAACTCTCTCTTTTCACTGTCTCTTCCCAGTCGTGTCTCTTTTCCCTGGACACTTTCTTTTCCCTCTCTCTTCCCTGTCCTGTCTCTTTTCCCTGGGCTCTCTCTTTTCCCCCGCTTTGTCTCTTTTCCCTGTTTCCCCTCGCCTGTCTCTCTCACCTCTGTTCTCTCGGCGTTCATTTTTCCCGCTTCCACTCGCCTTCCTCTATTCCCTCCCTTTCCTCCACTCCCTCTTTTCCCTCTCTCTTCCCTGTCCTGTCTCTTCCCTGGACTCTCTCTTTTCCCCCGCTTGTCTCTTCCCCGTCTTTCCACTCTCCTGTGTCTGTCACCTCTCTTCACTCGGTGTCTCATTTTCCCGCTTTCACTCGCCCCTCTCTTTTCCCTCTCATTCATCAACTCTCTCTTTTCACTGTCTCTTCCCAGTCGTGTCTCTTTTCCCTGGACACTTTCTTTTCCCTCTCTCTTCCCTGTCCTGCCTATTTTCCCTGGGCTCTCTCTTTTCCCCCGCTTGTCTCTTCCCCGTCTTTCCCCTCTCCTGTGTCTGTCACCTCTCTTCACTCGGTGTCTAATTTCCCCCCTTTCTCTCGCCTCTCTCTTTTCCTTCTCGTTCCTCACATCTCTCTTTACCCTTGCCTGTCGCTTTTCCCTCTTTTGCCTATTCTCCATGAACTCTTCCCTCTTTTCCCTCACCAGTCACTTTCCCCTGCTTTCCCTCAACTCCCTCTTTTCCAACTTTTCCCTCGCTTGTCTCTTTTCCCTGTTTCCCCTCGCCTGTCTCTCTCACCTCTGTTCTCTCGGCGTTCATTTCCCCCTCTTTCACTCGCCTTCCTCTATTCCCTCCCTTTCCTCCACTCCCTCTTTTCCCTCTCTCTTCCCTGTCCTGTCTCTTCCCTGGATACTCTCTTTTCCCTCGCTTGTCTCTTCCCCCTCTTTCCCCTCTCCTGTGTCTGTCACCTCTCTTCACTCGGTGTCTCATTTTCCCGCTTTCACTCGCCCCTCTCTTTTCCCTCTCATTCCTCAACTCTCTCTTTTCACTTGCCTGTCGCTTTTCCCTCTTTTGCCTATTCTCCATGAACTCTTCCCTCTTTACCCTCACCAGTCACTTTCCCCTGCTTTCCCTCAACTCCTCTTTTCCAACTTTTCCCTCGCTTGTCTCTTTTCCCTGTTTCCCCTCGCCTGTCTCTCTCACCTCTGTTCTCTCGGCGTTCATTTCCCCCTCTTTCACTCGCCTTCCTCTATTCCCTCCCTTTCCTCCACTCCCTCTTTTCCCTCTCTCTTCCCTGTCCTGTCTCTTCCCTGGATACTCTCTTTTCCCCGGCTTGTCTCTTTCCCTTCTTTCCCCTCTCCTTTATCTGTCACCTCTCTTCACTCGGTGTGTAAATTTCCCACCTTCACTCGCCCCTCTTTTTTCTCTCTCACTCATCAACTCCCTGTTTTCACTCTCTCCTCCCTGTCCTGTCTCTTTTCCCTGGACTCTCTCTTTCCCCCCGCTTGTCTCTTTCCCTTCTTTCCCCTCTCCTGTATCTGTCACCTCTCTTCACTCGGTGTGTAAATTTCCCACCTTCACTCGCCCCTCTCTTTTCCCTCTCATTCATCAACTCTCTCTTTTCACTGTCTCTTCCCAGTCGTGTCTCTGTTCCCTGGGCACTTTCTTTTCCCTCTTTCCCCCTGCTTGTCTCTTCCCCCTCTTTCCCTTCTCCTGTGTCTGTCACCTCTCTTCACTCGGTGTCTCATTTTCCCACTTTCACTCGCCTCTCTCTTTTCTGTCTCATTCCTCTTCTCCCTCTTTTCCCTCTCTCTTCCCTGTCCTGTCTCTTTTCCCTGGACACTTTCTTTTCCCTCTTTCCCACTGCTTGTCTCTTTCCCCTATTTCCCCTCTCCTGTGTCTGTCACCTCTCTTCACTCGGTGTCTAATTTCCCCCCTTTCTCTCGCCTCTCTCTTTTCCTTCTCGTTCCTCACATCTCTCTTTACCCTTGCCTGTCGCTTTTCCCTCTTTTGCCTATTCTCCATGAACTCTTCCCTCTTTACTCTCACCAGTCACTTTCCCCTGCTTTCCCTCAACTCCCTCTTTTCCAGCTTTTCCCTCGCTTGTCTCTTTTCCCTGTTTCCCCTCGCCTGTCTCTCTCACCTCTGTTCTCTCGGCGTTCATTTTTCCCGCTTTCACTCGCCTTCCTCTATTCCCTCCCTTTCCTCCACTCCCTATTTTCCCTCGCTCTTCCCTGTCCTTCCTCTTTTCCCTGGACTCTCTCTTTTCCCCCGCTTGTCTCTTCCCCCTCTTTCCCCTCGCCTGTGTCTCTCACCTCTGTTCTCTCGGCATTCATTTTTCCCGCTTCCACTCGCCTTCCTCTATTCCCTCCCTTTCCTCCACTCCCTCTTTTCCCTCTCTCCCCCCTGTCCTGTCTCTTTTCCCTGGACTCTCTCTCTCTTCCATACTTCTCTCTTTTCCCTGTTTCCCCTCGCCTGTCTCTCTCACTGTCTCTCTCACCTCTGTTCTCTCGGCGTTCATTTTTCCTGCTTTCACTCGCCTTCCTCTATTCCCTCCCTTCCCTCCACTCCCTCTTTTCCCTCTCTCTTCCCTGTCCTGTCTCTTTTCCCTGGACTCTCTCTTTTCCCCCGCTTGTCTCTTCCCCCTCTTTCCCCTCTCCTGTGTCTGTCACCTCTCTTCACTCGGTGTCTCATTTTCCCGCTTTCACTCGCCCCTCTCTTTTCCCTCTCATTCCTCAACTCTCTCTTTTCACTGTCTCTTCCCAGTCGTCTCTCTTTTCCCTGGACACATTCTTTTCCCTCTCTCTTCGCTGTCCTGTCTCTTTTCCCTGGACTCTCTCTTTTCCCCCGCTTGCCTCTTTTCCCTGTTTCCCCTCGCCTGTCTCTCTCACCTCTGTTCTCTCTGCGTTCATTTTTCCCGCTTTCACTCGCCTTCCTCTATTCCCTCCCTTTCCTCCACTCCCTCTTTTCCCTCTCTCTTCCCTGTCCTGTCTCTTTTCCCTGGGCTCTCTCTTTTCCCCCGCTTTGTCTCTTTTCCCTGTTTCCCCTCGCCTGTCTCTCTCACCTCTGTTCTCTCGGCGTTCATTTTTCCCGCTTTCACTCGCCTTCCTCTACTCCCTCCCTTTCCTCCACTCCCTCTTTTCCCTCTCTCTTCCCTTTCCTGTCTCTTCCCTGGACTCTCTCTTTTCCCCCGCTTGTCTCTTCCCCGTTTCCCTTCTCCTGTGTCTGTCACCTCTCTTCACTCGGTGTCTCATTTTCCCACTTTCACTCGCCTCTCTCTTTTCTGTCTCATTCCTCTTCTCCCTCTTTTCCCTCTCTCTTCCCTGTCCTGTCTCTTTTCCCTGGACACTTTCTTTTCCCTCTTTCCCACTGCTTGTCTCTTTCCCCTATTTCCCCTCTCCTGTGTCTGTCACCTCTCTTCACTCGGTGTCTAATTTCCCCCCTTTCTCTCGCCTCTCTCTTTTCCTTCTCGTTCCTCACCTCTCTCTTTACCCTTGCCTGTCGCTTTTCCCTCTTTTGCCTATTCTCCATGAACTCTTCCCTCTTTACTCTCACCAGTCACTTTCCCCTGCTTTCCCTCAACTCCCTCTTTTCCAGCTTTTCCCTCGCTTGTCTCTTTTCCCTGTTTCCCCTCGCCTGTCTCTCTCACCTCTGTTCTCTCGGCGTTCATTTTTCCCGCTTTCACTCGCCTTCCTCTATTCCCTCCCTTTCCTCCACTCCCTATTTTCCCTCGCTCTTCCCTGTCCTGTCTTTTTCCCTGGACTCTCTCTTTTCCCCCGCTTGTCTCTTCCCCCTCTTTCCCCTCGCCTGTGTCTCTCACCTCTGTTCTCTCGGCATTCATTTTTCCCGCTTCCACTCGCCTTCCTCTATTCCCTCCCTTTCCTCCACTCCCTCTTTTCCCTCTCTCCCCCCTGTCCTGTCTCTTTTCCCTGGACTCTCTCTCTCTTCCCTACTTCTCTCTTTTCCCTGTTTCCCCTCGCCTGTCTCTCTCACTGTCTCTCTCACCTCTGTTCTCTCGGCGTTCATTTTTCCTGCTTTCACTCGCCTTCCTCTATTCCCTCCCTTCCCTCCACTCCCTCTTTTCCCTCTCTCTTCCCTGTCCTGTCTCTTTTCCCTGGACTCTCTCTTTTCCCCCGCTTGTCTCTTCCCCCTCTTTCCCCTCTCCTGTGTCTGTCACCTCTCTTCACTCTGTGTCTCATTTTCCCACTTTCACTCGCCTCTCTCGTTTCCCTCTCATTCATCAACTCTCTCTCTTCACTCTCTCTTCCCTGTCCTGTCTCTTTTCCCTGGATACTCTCTTTTCCCCGGCTTGTCTCTTTCCCTTCTTTCCCCTCTCCTGTATCTGTCACCTCTCTTCAATCGGTGTGTAAATTTCCCACCTTCACTCGCCCCTCTCTTTTCCCTCTCATTCCTCAACTCTCTCTTTTCACTGTCTCTTCCCAGTCGTGTCTCTTTTCCCTGGACTCTCTCTTTTCCCCCGCTTTTCTCTTTTCCCTGTTTCCCCTCGCCTGTCTCTCTCACCTCTGCTCTCTCGGCGTTCATTTCCCCCTCTTTCACTCGCCTTCCTCTATTCCCTCCCTTTCCTCCACTCCCTCTTTTCCCTCTCTCTTCCCTGTCCTGCCTCTTTTCCCTGGGCTCTCTCTTTTCCCCCGCTTGTCTCTTCCCCGTCTTTCCCCTCTCCTGTGTCTGTCACCTCTCTTCACTCGGTGTCTCATTTTCCCACTTTCACTCGCCTCTCTCTTTTCTGTCTCATTCCTCTTCTCCCTCTTTTCCCTCTCTCTTCCCTGTCCTGTCTCTTCCCTGGACTCTCTCTTTTCCCCCGCTTGTCCCTTTCCCCTATTTCCCCCCTCCTGTGTCTGTCACCTCTCTTCACTCGGTGTCTAATTTCCCCCCTTTCTCTCGCCTCTCTCTTTTCCTTCTCGATCCTCACCTCTCTCTTCACCCTTGCCTGTCGCTTGTCCCTCTTTTGCCTATTCTCCATGAACTCTTCCCTCTTTACCCTCACCAGTCACTGTCCCCTGCTTTCCCTCAACTCCCTCTTTTCCAGCTTTTCCCTCGCTTGTCTCTTTTCCCTGTTTCCCCTCGCCTGTCTCTCTCACCTCTGTTCTCTCGGCGTTCATTTCCCCCTCTTTCACTCGCCTTCCTCTATTCCCTCCCTTTCCTCCACTCCCTCTTTTCCCTCTCTCTTCCCTGTCCTGTCTCTTCCCTGGATACTCTCTTTTCCCCGGCTTGTCTCTTTCCCTTCTTTCCCCTCTCCTTTATCTGTCACCTCTCTTCACTCGGTGTGTAAATTTCCCACCTTCACTCGCCCCTCTTTTTTCTCTCTCACTCATCAACTCCCTGTTTTCACTCTCTCCTCCCTGTCCTGTCTCTTTTCCCTGGACTCTCTCTTTCCCCCCGCTTGTCTCTTTCCCTTCTTTCCCCTCTCCTGTATCTGTCACCTCTCTTCACTCGGTGTGTAAATTTCCCACCTTCACTCGCCCCTCTCTTTTCCCTCTCATTCATCAACTCTCTCTTTTCACTGTCTCTTCCCAGTCGTGTCTCTGTTCCCTGGGCACTTTCTTTTCCCTCTTTCCCCCTGCTTGTCTCTTCCCCCTCTTTCCCTTCTCCTGTGTCTGTCACCTCTCTTCACTCGGTGTCTCATTTTCCCACTTTCACTCGCCGCTCTCTTTTCTGTCTCATTCCTCTTCTCCCTCTTTTCCCTCTCTCTTCCCTGTCCTGTCTCTTTTCCCTGGACACTTTCTTTTCCCTCTTTCCCACTGCTTGTCTCTTTCCCCTATTTCCCCTCTCCTGTGTCTGTCACCTCTCTTCACTCGGTGTCTCATTTTCCCACTTTCACTCGCCTCTCTCTTTTCTGTCTCATTCCTCTTCTCCCTCTTTCCCCTCTCTCTTCCCTGTCCTGTCTCTTTTCCCTGGACACTTTCTTTTCCCTCTTTCCCACTGCTTGTCTCTTTCCCCTTTTTCCCCTCTCCTGTGTCTGTCACCTCTCTTCACTCGGTGTCTAATTTCCCCCCTTTCTCTCGCCTCTCTCTTTTCCTTCTCGTTCCTCACCTCTCTCTTTACCCTTGCCTGTCGCTTGTCCCTCTTTTGCCTATTCTCCATGAACTCTTCCCTCTTTACTCTCACCAGTCACTTTCCCCTGCTTTCCCTCAACTCCCTCTTTTCCAACTTTTCCCTCGCTTGTCTCTTTTCCCTGTTTCCCCTCGCCTGTCTCTCTCACCTCTGTTCTCTCGGCGTTCATTTCCCCCTCTTTCACTCGCCTTCCTCTATTCCCTCCCTTTCCTCCACTCCCTCTTTTCCCTCTCTCTTCCCTGTCCTGTCTCTTCCCTGGATACTCTCTTTTCCCCGGCTTGTCTCTTTCCCTTCTTTCCCCTCTCCTTTATCTGTCACCTCTCTTCACTCGGTGTGTAAATTTCCCACCTTCACTCGCCCCTCTTTTTTCTCTCTCACTCATCAACTCCCTGTTTTCACTCTCTCCTCCCTGTCCTGTCTCTTTTCCCTGGACTCTCTCTTTCCCCCCGCTTGTCTCTTTCCCTTCTTTCCCCTCTCCTGTATCTGTCACCTCTCTTCACTCGGTGTGTAAATTTCCCACCTTCACTCGCCCCTCTCTTTTCCCTCTCATTCATCAACTCTCTCTTTTCACTGTCTCTTCCCAGTCGTGTCTCTGTTCCCTGGGCACTTTCTTTTCCCTCTTTCCCCCTGCTTGTCTCTTCCCCCTCTTTCCCTTCTCCTGTGTCTGTCACCTCTCTTCACTCGGTGTCTCATTTTCCCACTTTCACTCGCCTCTCTCTTTTCTGTCTCATTCCTCTTCTCCCTCTTTTCCCTCTCTCTTCCCTGTCCTGTCTCTTTTCCCTGGACACTTTCTTTTCCCTCTTTCCCACTGCTTGTCTCTTTCCCCTATTTCCCCTCTCCTGTGTCTGTCACCTCTCTTCACTCGGTGTCTAATTCCCCCCCTTTCTCTCGCCTCTCTCTTTTCCTTCTCGTTCCTCACCTCTCTCTTTACCCTTGCCTGTCGCTTGTCCCTCTTTTGCCTATTCTCCATGAACTCTTCCCTCTTTTCTCTCACCAGTCACTTTCCCCTGCTTTCCCTCAACTCCCTCTTTTCCAGCTTTTCCCTCGCTTGTCTCTTTTCCCTGTTTCCCCTCGCCTGTCTCTCTCACCTCTGTTCTCTCGGCGTTCATTTTTCCCGCTTTCACTCGCCTTCCTCTATTCCCTCCCTTTCCTCCACTCCCTATTTTCCCTCGCTCTTCCCTGTCCTGTCTTTTTCCCTGGACTCTCTCTTTTCCCCCGCTTGTCTCTTCCCCCTCTTTCCCCTCGCCTGTGTCTCTCACCTCTGTTCTCTCGGCATTCATTTTTCCCGCTTCCACTCGCCTTCCTCTATTCCCTCCCTTTCCTCCACTCCCTCTTTTCCCTCTCTCCCCCCTGTCCTGTCTCTTTTCCCTGGACTCTCTCTCTCTTCCCTACTTCTCTCTTTTCCCTGTTTCCCCTCGCCTGTCTCTCTCACTGTCTCTCTCACCTCTGTTCTCTCGGCGTTCATTTTTCCTGCTTTCACTCGCCTTCCTCTATTCCCTCCCTTCCCTCCACTCCCTCTTTTCCCTCTCTCTTCCCTGTCCTGTCTCTTTTCCCTGGACTCTCTCTTTTCCCCCGCTTGTCTCTTCCCCCTCTTTCCCCTCTCCTGTGTCTGTCACCTCTCTTCACTCTGTGTCTCATTTTCCCACTTTCACTCGCCTCTCTCGTTTCCCTCTCATTCATCAACTCTCTCTCTTCACTCTCTCTTCCCTGTCCTGTCTCTTTTCCCTGGATACTCTCTTTTCCCCGGCTTGTCTCTTTCCCTTCTTTCCCCTCTCCTGTATCTGTCACCTCTCTTCAATCGGTGTGTAAATTTCCCACCTTCACTCGCCCCTCTCTTTTCCCTCTCATTCCTCAACTCTCTCTTTTCACTGTCTCTTCCCAGTCGTGTCTCTGTTCCCTGGGCACTTTCTTTTCCCTCTTTCCCCCTGCTTGTCTCTTCCCCCTCTTTCCCTTCTCCTGTGTCTGTCACCTCTCTTCACTCGGTGTCTCATTTTCCCACTTTCACTCGCCGCTCTCTTTTCTGTCTCATTCCTCTTCTCCCTCTTTTCCCTCTCTCTTCCCTGTCCTGTCTCTTTTCCCTGGACACTTTCTTTTCCCTCTTTCCCACTGCTTGTCTCTTTCCCCTATTTCCCCTCTCCTGTGTCTGTCACCTCTCTTCACTCGGTGTCTCATTTTCCCACTTTCACTCGCCTCTCTCTTTTCTGTCTCATTCCTCTTCTCCCTCTTTCCCCTCTCTCTTCCCTGTCCTGTCTCTTTTCCCTGGACACTTTCTTTTCCCTCTTTCCCACTGCTTGTCTCTTTCCCCTTTTTCCCCTCTCCTGTGTCTGTCACCTCTCTTCACTCGGTGTCTAATTTCCCCCCTTTCTCTCGCCTCTCTCTTTTCCTTCTCGTTCCTCACCTCTCTCTTTACCCTTGCCTGTCGCTTGTCCCTCTTTTGCCTATTCTCCATGAACTCTTCCCTCTTTACTCTCACCAGTCACTTTCCCCTGCTTTCCCTCAACTCCCTCTTTTCCAACTTTTCCCTCGCTTGTCTCTTTTCCCTGTTTCCCCTCGCCTGTCTCTCTCACCTCTGTTCTCTCGGCGTTCATTTCCCCCTCTTTCACTCGCCTTCCTCTATTCCCTCCCTTTCCTCCACTCCCTCTTTTCCCTCTCTCTTCCCTGTCCTGTCTCTTCCCTGGATACTCTCTTTTCCCCGGCTTGTCTCTTTCCCTTCTTTCCCCTCTCCTTTATCTGTCACCTCTCTTCACTCGGTGTGTAAATTTCCCACCTTCACTCGCCCCTCTTTTTTCTCTCTCACTCATCAACTCCCTGTTTTCACTCTCTCCTCCCTGTCCTGTCTCTTTTCCCTGGACTCTCTCTTTCCCCCCGCTTGTCTCTTTCCCTTCTTTCCCCTCTCCTGTATCTGTCACCTCTCTTCACTCGGTGTGTAAATTTCCCACCTTCACTCGCCCCTCTCTTTTCCCTCTCATTCATCAACTCTCTCTTTTCACTGTCTCTTCCCAGTCGTGTCTCTGTTCCCTGGGCACTTTCTTTTCCCTCTTTCCCCCTGCTTGTCTCTTCCCCCTCTTTCCCTTCTCCTGTGTCTGTCACCTCTCTTCACTCGGTGTCTCATTTTCCCACTTTCACTCGCCTCTCTCTTTTCTGTCTCATTCCTCTTCTCCCTCTTTTCCCTCTCTCTTCCCTGTCCTGTCTCTTTTCCCTGGACACTTTCTTTTCCCTCTTTCCCACTGCTTGTCTCTTTCCCCTATTTCCCCTCTCCTGTGTCTGTCACCTCTCTTCACTCGGTGTCTAATTTCCCCCCTTTCTCTCGCCTCTCTCTTTTCCTTCTCGTTCCTCACCTCTCTCTTTACCCTTGCCTGTCGCTTGTCCCTCTTTTGCCTATTCTCCATGAACTCTTCCCTCTTTTCTCTCACCAGTCACTTTCCCCTGCTTTCCCTCAACTCCCTCTTTTCCAGCTTTTCCCTCGCTTGTCTCTTTTCCCTGTTTCCCCTCGCCTGTCTCTCTCACCTCTGTTCTCTCGGCGTTCATTTTTCCCGCTTTCACTCGCCTTCCTCTATTCCCTCCCTTTCCTCCACTCCCTATTTTCCCTCGCTCTTCCCTGTCCTGTCTTTTTCCCTGGACTCTCTCTTTTCCCCCGCTTGTCTCTTCCCCCTCTTTCCCCTCGCCTGTGTCTCTCACCTCTGTTCTCTCGGCATTCATTTTTCCCGCTTCCACTCGCCTTCCTCTATTCCCTCCCTTTCCTCCACTCCCTCTTTTCCCTCTCTCCCCCCTGTCCTGTCTCTTTTCCCTGGACTCTCTCTCTCTTCCCTACTTCTCTCTTTTCCCTGTTTCCCCTCGCCTGTCTCTCTCACTGTCTCTCTCACCTCTGTTCTCTCGGCGTTCATTTTTCCTGCTTTCACTCGCCTTCCTCTATTCCCTCCCTTCCCTCCACTCCCTCTTTTCCCTCTCTCTTCCCTGTCCTGTCTCTTTTCCCTGGACTCTCTCTTTTCCCCCGCTTGTCTCTTCCCCCTCTTTCCCCTCTCCTGTGTCTGTCACCTCTCTTCACTCTGTGTCTCATTTTCCCACTTTCACTCGCCTCTCTCGTTTCCCTCTCATTCATCAACTCTCTCTCTTCACTCTCTCTTCCCTGTCCTGTCTCTTTTCCCTGGATACTCTCTTTTCCCCGGCTTGTCTCTTTCCCTTCTTTCCCCTCTCCTGTATCTGTCACCTCTCTTCAATCGGTGTGTAAATTTCCCACCTTCACTCGCCCCTCTCTTTTCCCTCTCATTCCTCAACTCTCTCTTTTCACTGTCTCTTCCCAGTCGTGTCTCTTTTCCCTGGACTCTCTCTTTTCCCCCGCTTTTCTCTTTTCCCTGTTTCCCCTTGCCTGTCTCTCTCACCTCTGTTCTCTCGGCGTTCATTTTTCCCGCTTCCACTCGCCTTCCTCTATTCCCTCCCTTTCCTCCACTCCCTCTTTTCCCTCTCTCTTCCCTGTCCTGTCTCTTTTCCCTGGACTCTCTCTTTTCCCCCGCTTTGTCTCTTTTCCCTGTTTCCCCTCGCCTGTCTCTCTCACCTCTGTTCTCTCGGCGTTCATTTTTCCCGCTTTCACTCGCCTTCCTCTACTCCCTCCCTTTCCTCCACTCCCTCTTTTCCCTCTCTCTTCCCAGTCGTGTCAATTTCCCTGGACTCTCTCTTTTCCCCCGCTTGTGTCTTCCCCCTCTTTCCCCTCTCCTGTGTCTGTCACCTCTCTTCACTCGGTGTCTCATTTTCCCGCTTTCACTCGCCCCTCTATTTTCCCTCTCATTCCTCAACTCTCTCTTTTCACTGTCTCTTCCCAGTCGTGTCTCTTTTCCCTGGACTCTCTCTTTTCCCCCGCTTTTCTCTTTTCCCTGTTTCCCCTTGCCTGTCTCTCTCACCTCTGTTCTCTCGGCGTTCATTTTTCCCGCTTCCACTCGCCTTCCTCTATTCCCTCCCTTTCCTCCACTCCCTCTTTTCCCTCTCTCTTCCCTGTCCTGCCTCTTTTCCCTGGGCTCTCTCTTTTCCCCCGCTTGTCTCTTCCCCGTCTTTCCCCTCTCCTGTGTCTGTCACCTCTCTTCACTCGGTGTCTCATTTTCCCACTTTCACTCGCCTCTCTCTTTTCTGTCTCATTCCTCTTCTCCCTCTTTTCCCTCTCTCTTCCCTGTCCTGTCTCTTCCCTGGACTCTCTCTTTTCCCCCGCTTGTCCCTTTCCCCTATTTCCCCCCTCCTGTGTCTGTCACCTCTCTTCACTCGGTGTCTAATTTCCCCCCTTTCTCTCGCCTCTCTCTTTTCCTTCTCGTTCCTCACCTCTCTCTTCACCCTTGCCTGTCGCTTGTCCCTCTTTTGCCTATTCTCCATGAACTCTTCCCTCTTTACCCTCACCAGTCACTGTCCCCTGCTTTCCCTCAACTCCCTCTTTTCCAGCTTTTCCCTCGCTTGTCTCTTTTCCCTGTTTCCCCTCGCCTGTCTCTCTCACCTCTGTTCTCTCGGCGTTCATTTTTCCCGCTTTCACTCGCCTTCCTCTATTCCCTCCCTTTCCTCCACTCCCTCTTTTCCCTCTCTCTTCCCTGTCCCGTCTCTTTTCCCTGGGCTCTCTCTTTTCCCTCGCTTGTCTCTTCGCCCTCTTTCCCCTCTCCTGTGTCTGTCACCTCTCTTCACTCGGTGTCTCATTTTCCCGCTTTCACTCGCCCCTCTCTTTTCCCTCTCATTCCTCAACTCTCTCTTTTCACTTGCCTGTCGCTTTTCCCTCTTTTGCCTATTCTCCATGAACTCTTCCCTCTTTACCCTCACCAGTCACTTTCCCCTGCTTTCCCTCAACTCCTCTTTTCCAACTTTTCCCTCGCTTGTCTCTTTTCCCTGTTTCCCCTCGCCTGTCTCTCTCACCTCTGTTCTCTCGGCGTTCATTTCCCCCTCTTTCACTCGCCTTCCTCTATTCCCTCCCTTTCCTCCACTCCCTCTTTTCCCTCTCTCTTCCCTGTCCTGTCTCTTCCCTGGATACTCTCTTTTCCCCGGCTTGTCTCTTTCCCTTCTTTCCCCTCTCCTTTATCTGTCACCTCTCTTCACTCGGTGTGTAAATTTCCCACCTTCACTCGCCCCTCTTTTTTCTCTCTCACTCATCAACTCCCTGTTTTCACTCTCTCCTCCCTGTCCTGTCACTTTTCCCTGGACTCTCTCTTTCCCCCCGCTTGTCTCTTTCCCTTCTTTCCCCTCTCCTGTATCTGTCACCTCTCTTCACTCGGTGTGTAAATTTCCCACCTTCACTCGCCCCTCTCTTTTCCCTCTCATTCATCAACTCTCTCTTTTCACTGTCTCTTCCCAGTCGTGTCTCTGTTCCCTGGGCACTTTCTTTTCCCTCTTTCCCCCTGCTTGTCTCTTCCCCCTCTTTCCCTTCTCCTGTGTCTGTCACCTCTCTTCACTCGGTGTCTCATTTTCCCACTTTCACTCGCCTCTCTCTTTTCTGTCTCATTCCTCTTCTCCCTCTTTTCCCTCTCTCTTCCCTGTCCTGTCTCTTTTCCCTGGACACTTTCTTTTCCCTCTTTCCCACTGCTTGTCTCTTTCCCCTATTTCCCCTCTCCTGTGTCTGTCACCTCTCTTCACTCGGTGTCTAATTTCCCCCCTTTCTCTCGCCTCTCTCTTTTCCTTCTCGTTCCTCACATCTCTCTTTACCCTTGCCTGTCGCTTTTCCCTCTTTTGCCTATTCTCCATGAACTCTTCCCTCTTTACTCTCACCAGTCACTTTCCCCTGCTTTCCCTCAACTCCCTCTTTTCCAGCTTTTCCCTCGCTTGTCTCTTTTCCCTGTTTCCCCTCGCCTGTCTCTCTCACCTCTGTTCTCTCGGCGTTCATTTTTCCCGCTTTCACTCGCCTTCCTCTATTCCCTCCCTTTCCTCCACTCCCTATTTTCCCTCGCTCTTCCCTGTCCTTCCTCTTTTCCCTGGACTCTCTCTTTTCCCCCGCTTGTCTCTTCCCCCTCTTTCCCCTCGCCTGTGTCTCTCACCTCTGTTCTCTCGGCATTCATTTTTCCCGCTTCCACTCGCCTTCCTCTATTCCCTCCCTTTCCTCCACTCCCTCTTTTCCCTCTCTCCCCCCTGTCCTGTCTCTTTTCCCTGGACTCTCTCTCTCTTCCATACTTCTCTCTTTTCCCTGTTTCCCCTCGCCTGTCTCTCTCACTGTCTCTCTCACCTCTGTTCTCTCGGCGTTCATTTTTCCTGCTTTCACTCGCCTTCCTCTATTCCCTCCCTTCCCTCCACTCCCTCTTTTCCCTCTCTCTTCCCTGTCCTGTCTCTTTTCCCTGGACTCTCTCTTTTCCCCCGCTTGTCTCTTCCCCCTCTTTCCCCTCTCCTGTGTCTGTCACCTCTCTTCACTCGGTGTCTCATTTTCCCACTTTCACTCGCCTCTCTCTTTTCTGTCTCATTCCTCTTCTCCCTCTTTCCCCTCTCTCTTCCCTGTCCTGTCTCTTTTCCCTGGACACTTTCTTTTCCCTCTTTCCCACTGCTTGTCTCTTTCCCCTTTTTCCCCTCTCCTGTGTCTGTCACCTCTCTTCACTCGGTGTCTAATTTCCCCCCTTTCTCTCGCCTCTCTCTTTTCCTTCTCGTTCCTCACCTCTCTCTTTACCCTTGCCTGTCGCTTGTCCCTCTTTTGCCTATTCTCCATGAACTCTTCCCTCTTTACTCTCACCAGTCACTTTCCCCTGCTTTCCCTCAACTCCCTCTTTTCCAACTTTTCCCTCGCTTGTCTCTTTTCCCTGTTTCCCCTCGCCTGTCTCTCTCACCTCTGTTCTCTCGGCGTTCATTTTTCCCGCATTCACTCGCCTTCCTCTATTCCCTCCCATACCTCAACTCTCTCTTTTCCCTCTCTCTTCCCAGTCCTGTCTCTTTTCCCTGGACTCTCTCTTTTCCCTCTTCTCCCCTGCTTGTCTCTTTTCCCTCTTTCCCCTCTCCTGTGTCTCTCACCTCTCTTCCCTCGGTGTCTAATTTTCCCGCTTTCACTCGCCTCTCTCTTTTCCCTCTCATTCCTCAACTCTCTCTTTCCCCTCGCCTGTTGCTTTTCCCTCTTTTGCCTATTATCCATGACCTCTTCCCTCTTTACCCTCACCAGTCACTTTCCCCTGCTTTCCCTCAACTCCCTCTTTTTCATCTTTTCTCGCTTGTCTCTTTCACCTCTTTCCCCTCTCCTGTGTCTCTCACCTCTCTTCCCTCGGTGCCTAATTTTCCCGCTTTCACTCGCCTCTCTCTTTTCCCTCTCATTCCTCAGCTCTCTCTTTTCCCTCTCTTTCCCCTCGCCTGTCGCTATTCCCTTCTTTCAGTGGACTCTCTCTTTTCCCTCTTTTTTCCCCTTGCTTGTCTCCTTTCCTTCATTTCCCCCGCCTCCCTCTCTCAATGCTCTCCCCTCGGCATTCAATTTTCCCACTTTCACGGACCTTCCTCTATGCCCTGTCATTCCTCAGCTCTCTCTTTTCCCTCTGTCTTCCCTTGCCGGTCACTTTTCCCTCTTTTCCCTATTCTCCATGACCTCTTCCCTCTTTACCCTCACCAGTCACTTTCCCCTGCTTTCCCTCAACTCCCTCTATTTCGTCTTTTCTCTTGCTTGTCTCTTTCCCCTCTTTCCCCTCTCCTGTGTCTCTCACCTCTCTTCCCTCGGTGCCTAATTTTCCCGCTTTCGCTCGCCTCTCTCTTTTCCCTCTCATTCCTCAACTCTCTCTTTCCCCTCTCTTTCCCTTCCATGTCTTTTTTCCCTGCTTTCCCTGGACTCTCTCTTTTCCCTCTTTTTTCCCCCTTGCTTATCTCTTTTCCATCATTTCTCCCTCCAGTCTCTCTCACCTCTCTTCCCTCGGCGTTCACTTTTCCCACTTTGACTCGCCTTCCTCTATTCCCTCCCATTTCTCAACTCTCTCTTTTCCCGCTCTCTTCCCAGTCCTGTCTGTTTTCCCTGGACTCTCACTTTTCCCTCTTCTCCCCTGCTTGTCTGTTTTCCCTCTTTCCCCTCGCCTGTCTCTCTCACCTTTCTTCCCTCCGGATTGTAGTGGGTTGACCCTGGTTGGATGCCAGGTGCCCACCAAAGCCGCTCTATCACTCCCCCTCCTCAGCTGGACGGGGGGGGGGGGGAGAAAATATAACAAAAGGCTCGTGGGTCAAGATAAGGACAGTTTAATAAAGTGATAGCAAAGGTTGCGTGCGCGAAAGCAAAGAAAAAACAAATGATGTTATTCTCTACTTCCCATCAGCAGGCGATGTCTAGCCACTTCTCGGGAAGCAGGGCTTCAGTACGCGTAGTGGTTGTTCCGGAAGACAAAATGCCCCCCCCTTCCGTCTCCCTTTACTTAGCTTTTATATCTGAGCTGACGTCATATGGTATGGAATATCTGTTTGGTTGGTTTAGGTCAGCTGTCCTGGTTATGTCCCCTCCCAAGATCTTGCCCTGCCCCAGCCTGCCATTGGCGGGAGGGCAAAAATGTTGGAGAGACAGCCTTGATGCTGTGCCAGCACTGCTCAGCTGTAGCCAAAACACTGGTGTGCTATCAACACCTTTCTAGCTACTCATGCAGATCACAGAGCTATGAGGGCTGCTATGGGGAGTATTAACTCCATCTCAGCCAGACCCAATACAATCTCCACCCCTTATTCCATACCATTTGCGTCCTGCTCAGGTTCCACATAACTTAATACAGATATCTTCTAACCATACTATTGTATTTAATTCTCATTACTGAAATCCTTTCTCACCAACACTTACAGCTGAAACTACATACTTAAACCACTTTTATACCCAACGTACGGATTTATACATTCTTATTAATTACTATCCCCTGTCCTTTAAGAGATAGATATTCCATGGGCTTCTTCCACTCCTCCAGATGTTCACATACAGGTTATGACTTGGGCCCCATCCATCAAGATGAGTGGTCAGGACAGGAGAAGCAGTATGTTCGATCTTTGGGCCCCAACACCAGCTTGGTTTGGGTCACCGATGCACTTGTCTGGTTCCTTGCGAAGTTCACTCCTCTGCAGTTCAGGTCATTCCTGCTACATTACTTCCTACAACATACAACTCACATCACAGATTATTTTTCCCCCAAGGTTAAATGTCCTTGAGGCACACACTGGGTCTCCCCATCCTTCCGCATTACCCACCAAGTACACCCAGGTCCCTGAGCAAAGACAATCCCACGAATGGGTTTGCCTTTTCCCATGGGAGGTGCAATCCACACTGCCTTCCCCAGCCACTTCCCCATGTGCACTACGGGGACCTTATCTCCTCCCACAGTATGTAGGGGTTTTGTTTGGGCAGGACCAGGACGGTTAGCAGATCCTCTGGTGTTAACTAGCCAAGTGGCTTCTGCTAAATTTGTATCCCAATGCTTCCATGTCCCATTGCCTAGCGCTCTCAACATAGTCTTCAACAGTCCATTATATCTCTCAATTTTCCCAGATGCTTGCGGGTGATAGGGTATGTGGTACACCCACTCAATGCCATGTTTCTTTGCCCAGGAGCTTATGAGGTTATTTCGGAAATGAGTCCCATTGTCTGATTCAATTCTTTCTGGGGTACCGTGTCGCCATAAAATTTGCCTTTCGAGGCCTAAGATGGTGTTTCGGGCAGTGGCATGGTTTACAGGATATGTTTCTAGCCAACCAGTAGTTGCTTCCACCATGGTGAGTATGTAGCGCTTGCCTTGGCGTGTTCGCGGCAGTGGTCCAATGTAGTCAATTTGCCAGGCCTCGCCATATCGAAAACCCAGCCACTGCCCTATGTTCCAGGGAGACTTTACTCTGGTGGCTCGTTTGATTGCAGCACATGTTTCACACTCATGAGTGACCTGTGTAATGGCCTCCATGGTCAGGTCCACCCCTCGATCACGAGCCCACCTATATGTTGCATCTCTCCCTAGATGTCCTGATGTCTCATGGGCCCATCGAGCTACAAATAGCTCACCTTTACGCTCCCAGTCCAGGTCCACCTGAGCTATTTCTATTTTGGCAGCCTTGTCTACCTGTTCATTATTTCGATGTTCTTCAGTGGCACGGCTTTTGGGCACGTGAGCATCTACATGACGTACCCTTAGAGTTATGTGTTCTACACGGGCAGCAATGTCCTGCCACAATGCTGCTGCCCAGATGGGTTTACCCCTGCGTTGCCAATTGGTCTTCTTCCACTGCTGTAGCCACCCCCATAGGGCATTAGCCACCATCCAGGAGTCGGTATAGAGGTAGAGTACCGGCCATTTTTCTCATTCAGCAATGTTTAGGGCTAGTTGGATGGCTTTCACTTCTGCAAACTGACTTGACTCGCCTTCTCCTTCAGTGGCCTCAACGACTTGGCGTGTGGGACTCCACACAGCAGCTTTCCACTTCCGATGGTTCCCTACCACACGACAGGATCCATCAGTAAACAAAGCATAACACCTTTCGTCTTCTGATAACTCATTATATGGTGGTGCCTCTTGGGCACGAGCCACCTCCTCAGGTGATGCTCCAAAATCTCTGCCTTCTGGCCAGTCCATGATCTCTTCCAGAATTCCTGGGCGGTTAGATTTCCCCAGTCGAGCCCGTTGCGTGATCAATGCTATCCACTTACTCCATGTAGCGCTGGTTGCATGATGTGTAGAGGGGATGTTTCCTTTGAACATCCAGTGTAGCACGGGCAATCATGGTGCCAAGAGGAGATATGCTTCTGTACCAACAACTTCTGAAGCGGCTCGAACCCCCTCATATGCTGCTAGTATCTCTTTTTCAGTCGGGGTGTAGTGGGCTTCTGATCCTCGGTACCCCTGGCTCCAAAACCCTAATGGTCGACCTCGGGTTTCTCCTGGTGTTTTCTGCCACAGGCTCCAGGTGAGACCATGCTCCCCAGCTGCAGTGTAGAGTATATTTTGCACATCTGGTCCTGTCCGGACAGGCCCAAGAGCTACTGCACGAGCTATTTCTTGTCTGATATGCTCAAAGGCTTGTTGTTGTTCAGGGCCCCATTCAAAATAGTTCTTTTTCCGCGTTACTCGATAGAGAGGGCTCACAAGCTGACTGTAACCTGGAATATGCATTCTCCAGAACCCCACAAGGCCTAGGAAAGCTTGTGTTTCTTTCTTGTTAGCTGGTGGAGACATAGATGCTATCTTGTTAACCACCTCCATAGGGACATGACGGCGTCCATCCTGCCATTTTATTCCCAAGAACTGAATCTCCTGTGCAGGTCCCTTGACCTTGCTTTTCTTTATGGCGAAACCAGCTTTCAGAAGAATCTGAATTATTCTTTTCCCCTTCTCAAACACTTCTTCTGCCTCATTGCCCCACACGATGATGTCATCTATGTATTGTAAATGTTCAGGGGCATCGCCTTGTTCCAGTGCTGTTTGGATTAATCCGTGACAAATGGTAGGACTGTGCTTCCACCCCTGGGGCAGTCGATTCCAGGTTTATTGGACACCTCTCCATGTGAAAGCAAACTGTGGCCTGCACTCTGCTGCCAAACGAATGGAGAAAAATGCATTGGCAATATCAATTGTAGCATACCACGTGGCTGCCTTTGATGCCAGTTCATACTGGAGCTCTAACATGTCTGGTACAGCAGCACTCAGTGGCGGTGTCACTTCATTCAGGCCGCGATAATCTACTGTTAACCTCCACCCTCCATCAGACTTTTGCACTGGCCATATAGGACTATTAAAAGGTGAATGAGTCTTGCTGATGACTCCTTGGCTCTCTAGTGGCTGTTTTCCGCGTCCCAACTTTTTTTTCCTTCTTAAAAATGTTATCACAGAGGCGTTACCACTATCACTGATTGGCTCGGCCTTGGCCGGCGGCGGGTCCGTCTTAGAGCCGGCTGGTATGGGCTCGCTCTCTCTCGAACACAGGGGAAGCTTCCAGCAGCTTCTTACAGGAGCCACCCCTGTAACCCCCCCCGCTACCAAAACCTTGCCACATAAAACCAATACAGGGATCTAATTTTCCCACTTTCACTCGCCTCTCTCTTTTCCCTCTCATTCCTCAACGCTCTCTTTCCCCTCGCCTGTCACTTTTCCCTCTATTGCCTTTTGTCCATGACCTCTTCCCTCTTTACCCTCACCAGTCACTTTCCCCTGCTTTCCTCAACTCCCTCTTTTCCATCTTTTCTCTCGCTTGTCTCTTTCACCTCTTTCCCCCCTCCTGTGTCTCTCACCTCTCTTCCCTCGGTGTCTAGTTTTCCCGCTTTCACTCACCTTCCTCTATTCCCTCTCATTCCTCAACTCTCTCTTTTCCCTCTATTTCCCTTGCCTCTCACTTTTCCCTCTTTTGCCTGTTCTCAACGAACTCTTCCCTCTTTACCCTCACCAGTCACTTTCCCCTGCTTTCCCTCAACTCCCTCTTTTCCACCATTTCCCTCGCTTGTCTCTTTCCCCTGTTTCCCCTCGCCTGTCTCTCTCACCTCTCTTCCCTCGGCGTACACGTTTCCCACTTCCACTCGCCTTCCTCTATTCCCTCCCATACCTCAACTCTCTCTTTTCCCTCTATCTTCCCAGTCCTGTCTCTTTTCCCTGGACTCTCTCTTTTCCCTCTTCTCCCCTGCTTGTCTGTTTTCCCTCTTTCCCCTCGCCTGTCTCTTTTCCCTCTTTTGCCTATTGTCCATGACCTCTTCCCTCTTTACCCTCACCAGTCACTTTCCCCTGCTTTCCCTCAACTCCCACTTTTCCAACTTTTCCCCGGCTTGTCTCTTTCCCCTCTTTCCCCTCTCCTGTATCTGTCACCTCTGTTCTCTCGGCGTTCATTTTTCCCGCATTCACTCGCCTTCCTCTATTCCCTCCCATACCTCAACTCTCTCTTTTCCCTCTCTCTTCCCAGTCCTGTCTCTTTTCCCTGGACTCTCTCTTTTCCCTCTTCTCCCCTGCTTGTCTGTTTTCCCTCTTTCCCCTCTCCTGTGTCTCTCACCTCTCTTCCCTCGGTGTTTAATTTTCCCGCTTTCACTCGCCTCTCTCGTTTCCCTCTCATTCCTCAGCTCTCTCTTTTCCCTCTCTTTCCCCTCGCCTGTCGCTATTCCCTTCTTTCAGTGGACTCTCTCTTTCCCCTCTTTTTTCCCCTTGCTTGTCTCTTTTCCTTCATTTCCCCCGCCTGCCTCTCTCAATGCTCTCCCCTCGACATTCAATTTTCCCACTTTCACTCACCATGCTCTGTGCCCTGTCATTCCTCAACTCTCTCTTTTCCCTCTGTCTTCCCTTGCCGGTCACTTTTCCCTGGACTCTCTCTTTTCCCTCTTCTCCCCTGCTTGTCTGTTTTCCCTCTTTCCCCTCGCCTGTCACTTTTCCCTCTTTTGCCTTTTGTCCATGAACTCTTCCCTCTTTACCCTCAGCAGTCACTTTCCCCTGCTTTCCTCAACTCCCTCTTTTCCATCTTTTCTCTCGCTTGTCTCTTCCCCCTCTTTCCCCTCTCCTGTGTCTGTCACCTCTCTTCACTTGGTGTCTCATTTTCCCACTTTCACTCGCCCCTCTCTTTTCCCTCTCATTCCTCATCTCTCTCTTTTCACTGTCTCTTCCCAGTCGTGTCTCTTTCCCCTGGACACTTTCTTTTCCCTCTTTCCCCCTGCTTGTCTATTTCCCCTATATCCCCTCTCCTGTGTCTGTCACCTCTCTTCACTCGGTGTCTCATTTTCCCCCTTTCTCTCGCCTCTCTCTTTTCCTTCTCGTTCCTCAACTCTCTCTTTTCCCTTGCCTGTCGCTTTTCCCTCTTTTGCCTATTCTCCATGAACTCTTCCCTCTTTACCCTCACCAGTCGCTTTCCCCTGCTTTCCCTCAACTCCCACTTTTCCAACTTTTCCCCCGCTTGTCTCTTTTCCCTGTTTCCCCTCGCCTGTCTCTCTCACCTCTGTTCTCTCGGCGTTCATTTTTCCCGCTTTCACTCGCCTTCCTCTATTCCCTCCCTTCCCTCCACTCCCTCTTTTCCCTCTCTCTTCCCTGTCCTGCCTCTTTTCCCTGGAGTCTCTCTTTACCCCCGCTTTTCTCTTCCCCCTCTTTCCCCTCTCCTGTGTCTGTCACCTCTCTTCACCTGGTGTCTCATTTTCCCACTTTCACTCGCCTTCTCGTTTCCCTCTCATTCATCAACTCTCTCTCTTCACTCTCTCCTCCCTGTCCTGTGTCTTTTCCCTAGACACTCTCTTTTCCACGGCTTGTCTCTTTCCCCTCTTTCCCCTCTCCTGTATCTGTCACCTCTGTTCTCTCGGCGTTCATTTTTCCCGCATTCACTCGACTTCCTCTGTTCCCTCCCTTTCCTCCACTCCCTCTTTTCCCTCTCTCTTCCCTGTCCTCTCTCTTTTCCCTGGACTCTCTCTTTCCCCCCGCTTGTCTCTTCCCCCTCTTTCCCCTCTCCTGTGTCTGTCACCTCTCTTCACTCGGTGTGTAAATTTCCCACTTTCACTCGCCCCTCTCTTTTCCCTCTCACTCATCAACTCCCTCTTTTCACTCTCTCCTCCCTGTCCTGTCTCTTTTCCCTGGAACTTCTCTTTTCCCTCTTTTCCCCTGCTTGTCTCTTTCACCAGTTTCCCCTCTCCTGTGTCTGTCACCTCTCTTCACTCGGTGTCTCATTTTCCCACTTTCTCTCGCTTCTCTCTTTTCCTTCTCATTCCTCAAATCTCTCTTTTCCCTTGCCTGTCGCTTTTCCCTCTTTTGCCTATTCTCCATGAACTCTTCCCTCTTTACCCTCACCAGTCACTTTCCCCTGCTTTCCCTCAACTCCCACTTTTCCAACTTTTCCCTCGCTTGTCTCTTTTCCCTGTTTCCCCTCGCCTGTCTCTCTCACCTCTGTTCTCTCGGCGTTCATTTTTCCCGCTTTCACTCGCCTTCCTCTATTCCCTCCCATACCTCAACTCCCTCTTTTCCCTCTCTCTTCCCAGTCCTATCTCTTTTCCCTGGACTCTCTCTTTTCCCTCTTCTCCCCTGCTTGTCTCTTTTCCCTCTTTCCCCTCGCCTGTCTCTCTCACCTCTGTTCTCTCGGCGTTCATTTTTCCCGCTTTCACTCGCCTTCCTCTATTCCCTCCCATACCTCAACTCTCTTTTCCCTCTCTCTTCCCAGTCCTGTCTCTTTTCCCTGGACTCTCTCTTTACCCTCTTCTCCCCTGCTTGTCTGTTTTCCCTCTTTCCACTCTCCTGTGTCTCTCACCTCTCTTCCCTCGGTGTCTAATTTTCCCACTTTCACTCGCCTCTCTCTTTTCCCTCTCATTCCTCAGCTCTCTCTTTTCCCTCTCTTTCCCCTCGCCTGTCGCTATTCCCTTCTTTCAGTGGACTCTCTCTTTTCCCTCTTTTTTCCCCTTGCTTGTCTCTTTTCATTCATTTCCCCCGCCTGCCTCTCTCAATGCTCTCCCCTCGGCATTCAATTTTACCACTTTCACGGACCTTCCTCTATGCCCTGTCATTCCTCAGCTCTCTCTTTTCCCTCTGTCTTCCCTTGCCGGTCACTTTTCCCTCTTTTCCCTATTCTCCATGACCTCTTCCCTCTTTACCCTCACCAGTCACTTTCCCCAGCTTTCCCTCAACTCCCTCTTTTTCGTCTTTTCTCTTGCTTGTCTCTTTCCCATCTTTCCCCTCTCCTGTGTCTCTCACCTCTCTTCCCTCGGTGCCTAATTTTCCCGCTTTCACTCGCCTCTCTCTTTGCCCTCTCGTTACTCAACTCTCTCGTTTCCCTTGCCTGTCACTTTTCCATCTTTTGCCTATTCTCCATGAACTCTTCCCTCTTTACCCTCACCAGTCACTTTACCCTGCTTTCCCTCCACTCCCTCTTTTCCATGTTTTCTCTCGCTTCTCTTATTCCCCTCTTTCTCCTCTACTGTGTCTCAAACCTCTCTTCACTCGGTGTCTAATTTTCCCACTTCCACTCGCCTTCCTCTATTCCCTCCCATACCTCAACTCTCTCTTTTCCCTCTCTCTTCCCCGTCCTGTCTCTTTTCCCTGGACTCTCTCTTTTCCCTCTTCTCCCCTGCTTGTCTGTTTTCCCTCTTTCCCCTCTCCTGTGTCTCTCACCTCTCTTCCCTCGGTGTCTAATTTTCCCACTTTCACTCGCCTCTCTCTTTTCCCTCTTATTCCTCAGCTCTCTCTTTTCCCTCTCTTTCCCCTCGACTGTCGCTATTCCCTTCTTTCAGTGGACTCTCTCTTTTCCCTCTTTTTTCCCCTTGCTTGTCTCTTTTCATTCATTTCCCCCGCCTGCCTCTCTCAATGCTCTCCCCTCGACATTCAATTTTCCCACTTTCACTCACCTTGCTCTGTGCCCTGTCATTCCTCAACTCTCTCTTTTCCCTCTGTCTTCCCTTGCCGGTCACTTTTCCCTGGACTCTCTCTTTTCCCTCTTCTCCCCTGCTTGTCTGTTTTCCCTCTTTCCCCTCGCCTGTCTCTCTCACCTTTCTTCCCTCGGGATCTAATTTTCCCACTTTCACTCACCTTCCTCTATTCCCTCTCATTCCTCCACTCTCTCTTTCCCCTCTATCCCCTCGCCTGTCACGTTTCCCTCTTTTGCCTTTTGTCCATGAAGTCTTCCCTCTTTACCCTCAGCAGTCACTTTTCCCTGCTTTCCTCAACTCCCTCTTTTTCGTCTTTTCTCTTGCTTGTCTCTTTCCCATCTTTCCCCTCTCCTGTGTCTCTCACCTCTCTTCCCTCGGTGCCTAATTTTCCCGCTTTCACTCGCCTCTCTCTTTGCCCTCTCGTTACTCAGCTCTCTCGTTTCCCTTGCCTGTCACATTTCCATCTTTTGCCTATTCTCCATGAACTCTTCCCTCTTTACCCTCACCAGTCACTTTACCCTGCTTTCCCTCCACTCCCTCTTTTCCATTTTTTCTCTCGCTTCTCTTTTTCCCCTCTTTCTCCTCTACTGTGTCTCAAACCTCTCTTCACTCGGTGTCTAATTTTCCCACTTCCACTCGCCTTCCTCTATTCCCTCCCATACCTCAACTCTCTCTTTTCCCTCTCTCTTCCCAGTCCTGTCTCTTTTCCCTGGACTCTCTCTTTTCCCTCTTCTCCCCTGCTTGTCTGTTTTCCCTCTTTCCCCTCGCCTGTCTCTCTCACCTCTCTTCTCTCGGCGTTCATTTTTCCCGCTTTCACTCGCCTTCCTCTATTCCCTCCCTTTCCTCCTCTCCCTCTTATCCCTCTCTCTTCCCTGTCCTGTCTCTTTTCCCTGGACTCTCTCTTTTCCCCCGCTTGTCTCTTTCCCGTCTTTCCCCTCTCCTGTATCTGTCACCTCTCTTCACTCGGTGTGTAAATTTCCACCTTCATTCGCCCCTCTCTTTTCTCTCTCACTCATCAACTCCCTCTTTTCCCTCTCTCTTCCCTGTCCTGCCTCTTTTCCCTGGACTCTCTCTTTCCCCCCGCTTGTCTCTTTTCCCTGTTTCCCCTCGCCTGTCTCTCTCATCTCTCTTCTCTCGGCGTTCATTTTTCCCGCTTCCACTCGCCTTCCTCTATTCCCTCCCTTTCCTCCACTCCCTCTTTTCCCTCTCTCTTCCCTGTCCTGCCTCTTTTCCCTGGGCTCTCTCTTTTCCCCCGCTTGTCTCTTTCCCGTCTTTCCCCTCTCCTGTGCCTGTCACCTCTCTTCACTCGGTGTGTAAATTCCCCCCTTTCTCTCGCCTCTCTCTTTTCCTTCTCGTTCCTCAACTCTCTCTTTTCACTTGCCTGTCTCTTTTCCCTCTTTTGCCTATTCTCCATGAACTCTTCCCTCTTTACCCTCACCAGTCACTTTCCCCTGCTTTCCCTCAACTCCCTCTTTTCCAACTTTTCCCTCGCTTGTCTCTTTTCCCTGTTTCCCCTCGCCTGTCTCTCTCACCTCTGTTCTCTCTGCGTTCATTTTTCCCGCTTTCACTCGCCTTCCTCTATTCCCTCCCTTCCCTCCACTCCCTCTTTTCCCTCTCTCTTCCCTGTCCTGTCTCTTTTCCCTGGACTCTCTCTTTTCCCTCGCTTGTCTCTTCCCCCTCTTTCCCCTCTCCTGTGTCTGTCACCTCTCTTCACTTGGTGTCTCATTTTCCCACTTTCACTCGCCTCTCTCGTTTCCCTCTCATTCATCAACTCTCTCTCTTCACTCTCTCCTCCCTGTCCTGTCTCTTTTCCCTAGACACTCTCTTTTCCACGGCTTGTCTCTTTCCCCTCTTCCCCTCTCCTATATCTGTCACCTCTCTGCACTCGGTGTGTAAATTTCCCACTTTCACTCGCTCCTCTCTTTTCCCTCTCACTCATCAACTCCCTCCTTTCACTCTCTCTTCCCTGTCCTGCCTCTTTTCCCTGGACTCTCTCTTTTCCCCCGCTTGTCTCTTCCCCCTCTTTCCCCTCTCCTGTGTCTGTCACCTCTCTTCACTTGGTGTCTCATTTTCCCACTTTCACTCGCCTCTCTCGTTTAACTCTCATTCATGAACTCTCTCTCTACACTCTCTCCTCCCTGTCCTTTCTCTTTTCCCTGGATACTCTCTTTTCCCCGGCTTGTCTCTTTCCCTTCTTTCCCCTCTCCTGTATCTGTCACCTCTCTTCACTCGGTGTGTAAATTTCCACCTTCATTCGCCCCTCTCTTTTCTCTCTCACTCATCAACTCTCTCTTTTCACTCTCTCCTCCCTGACCTGCCTCTTTTCCCTGGGCTCTCTCTTTTCCCCCGCTTTGTCTCTTTTCCCTGTTTCCCCTCGCCTGTCTCTCTCACCTCTGTTCTCTCGGCGTTCATTTTTCCCGCTTTCACTCGCCTTCCTCTACTCCCTCCCTTTCCTCCACTCCCTCTTTTCCCTCTCTCTTCCCTGTCCTGTCTCTTTTCCCTGGATACTCTCTTTTCCCCGGCTTGTCTCTTTCCCGTCTTTCCCCTCTCCTGTATCTGTCACCTCTCTTCACTCGGTGTGTAAATTTCCACCTTCATTCGCCCCTCTCTTTTCTCTCTCACTCATCAACTCCCTCTTTTCCCTCTCTCTTCCCTGTCCTGCCTCTTTTCCCTGGACTCTCTCTTTCCCCCCGCTTGTCTCTTTTCCCTGTTTCCCCTCGCCTGTCTCTCTCATCTCTCTTCTCTCGGCGTTCATTTTTCCCGCTTCCACTCGCCTTCCTCTATTCCCTCCCTTTCCTCCACTCCCTCTTTTCCCTCTCTCTTCCCTGTCCTGCCTCTTTTCCCTGGGCTCTCTCTTTTCCCCCGCTTGTCTCTTCCCCGTCTTTCCCCTCTCCTGTGTCTGTCACCTCTCTTCACTCGGTGTCTCATTTTCCCACTTTCACTCGCCTCTCTCTTTTCTGTCTCATTCCTCCTCTCTCTCTTTTCACTCTCTCTTCCCTGTCCTGTCTCTTTTCCCTGGACACTTTCTTTTCCCTCTTTCCCACTTCTTGTCTCTTTCCCCTCTTTCCCCTCTCCTGTGTCTGTCACCTCTCTTCACTCGGTGTCTAATTTTCCCCCTTTCTCTCGCCTCTCTCTTTTCCTTCTCGTTCCTCACCTCTCTCTTTACCCTTGCCTGTCGCTTTTCCCTCTTTTGCCTATTCTCCATGAACTCTTCCCTCTTTTCCCTCACCAGTCACTTTCCCCTGCTTTCCCTCAACTCCCTCTTTTCCAACTTTTCCCTCGCTTGTCTCTTTTCCCTGTTTCCCCTCGCCTGTCTCTCTCATCTCTGTTCTCTCGGCGTTCATTTCCCCCTCTTTCACTCGCCTTCCTCTATTCCCTCCCTTTCCTCCACTCCCTCTTTTCCCTCTCTCTTCCCTGTCCCGTCTCTTTTCCCTGGACTCTCTCTTTTCCCCCGCTTGTCTCTTTTCCCTGTTTCCCCTCGCCTGTCTCTCTCACCTCTGTTCTCTCGGCGTTCATTTTTCCCGCTTTCACTCGCCTTCCTCTACTCCCTCCCTTTCCTCCACTCCCTCTTTTCCCTCTCTCTTCCCTGTCCTGTCTCTTCTCTGGACTCTCTCTTTTCCCCCGCTTGTCTCTTCCCCCTCTTTCCCCTCTCCTGTGTCTGTCACCTCTCTTCACTTGGTGTCTCATTTTCCCGCTTTCACTCGCCCCTCTCTTTTCCCTCTCATTCCTCAACTCTCTCTTTTCACTGTCTCTTCCCAGTCGTGTCTCTTCTCCCTGGACACTTTCTTTTCCCTCTCTCTTCCCTGTCCTGTCTCTTTTCCCTGGACTCTCTCTTTTCCCCCGCTTGTCTCTTTTCCCTGATTCCCCTCGCCTGTCTCTCTCATCTCTGTTCTCTCGGCGTTCATTTTTCCCGCTTTCACTCGCCTTCCTCTATTCCCTCCCTTTCCTCCACTCCCTCTTTTCCCTCTCTCTTCCCTGTCCCGTCTCTTTTCCCTGGACTCTCTCTTTTCCCCCGCTTGTCTCTTTTCCCTGTTTCCCCTCGCCTGTCTCTCTCACCTCTGTTCTCTCGGCGTTCATTTTTCCCGCTTTCACTCGCCTTCCTCTACTCCCTCCCTTTCCTCCACTCCCTCTTTTCCCTCTCTCTTCCCTGTCCTGCCTCTTTTCCCTGGACTCTCTCTTTTCCCCCGCTTGTCTCTTCCCCGTCTTTCCCCTCTCGTGTGTCTGTCACCTCTCTTCACTCGGTGTCTCATTTTCCCACTTTCACTCGCCTCTCTCGTTTAACTCTCATTCATCAACTCTCTCTCTACTCTCTCTCCCCCCTTTCCTGTCTCTTTTCCCTGGATACTCTCTTTTCCCCGGCTTGTCTCTTTCCCTTCTTTCCCCTCTCCTGTATCTGTCACCTCTCTTCACTCGGTGTGTAAATTTCCACCTTCATTCGCCCCTCTCTTTTCTCTCTCACTCATCAACTCCCTCTTTTCCCTCTCTCTTCCCTGTCCTGTCTCTTCTCTGGACTCTCTCTTTTCCCCCGCTTGTCTCTTCCCCCTCTTTCCCCTCTCCTGTGTCTGTCACCTCTCTTCACTTGGTGTCTCATTTTCCCGCTTTCACTCGCCCCTCTCTTTTCCCTCTCATTCCTCAACTCTCTCTTTTCACTGTCTCTTCCCAGTCGTGTCTCTTCTCCCTGGACACTTTCTTTTCCCTCTCTCTTCCCTGTCCTGTCTCTTTTCCCTGGACTCTCTCTTTTCCCCCGCTTGTCTCTTTTCCCTGATTCCCCTCGCCTGTCTCTCTCATCTCTGTTCTCTCGGCGTTCATTTTTCCCGCTTTCACTTGCCTTCCTCTACTCCCTCCCTTTCCTCCACTCCCTCTTTTCCCTCTCTCTTCCCTGTCCTGCCTCTTTTCCCTGGGCTCTCTCTTTCCCCCCGCTTGTCTCTTCCCCCTCTTTCCCCTCTCCTGTGTCTGTCACCTCTCTTCACTCGGTGTATCATTTTCCCGCTTTCACTCGCCCCTCTCTTTTCCCTCTCATTCCTCAACTCTCTCTTTTCACTGTCTCTTCCCAGTCGTGTCTCTTCTCCCTGGACACTTTCTTTTCCCTCTCTCTTCCCTGTCCTGCCTCTTTTCCCTGGACTCTCTCTTTTCCCCCGCTTGTCTCTTTTCCCTGTTTCCCCTCGCCTGTCTCTCTCACCTCTGTTCTCTCGGCGTTCATTTTTCCCGCTTTCACTCGCCTTCCTCTATTCCCTCCCTTTCCTCCACTCCCTCTTTTCCCTCTCTCTTCCCTGTCCTGTCTCTTCCCTGGACTCTCTCTTTTCCCCCGCTTGTCTCTTCCCCGTCTTTCCCCTCTCCTGTGTCTGTCACCTCTCTTCACTCGGTGTCTAATTTCCCCCCTTTCTCTCGCCTCTCTCTTTTCCTTCTCGTTCCTCACCTCTCTCTTTACCCTTGCCTGTCGCTTGTCCCTCTTTTGCCTATTCTCCATGAACTCTTCCCTCTTTACTCTCACCAGTCACTTTCCCCTGCTTTCCCTCAACTCCCTCTTTTCCAACTTTTCCCTCGCTTGTCTCTTTTCCCTGTTTCCCCTCGCCTGTCTCTCTCACCTCTGTTCTCTCGGCGTTCATTTTTCCCGCTTTCACTCGCCTTCCTCTATTCCCTCCCTTTCCTCCACTCCCTCTTTTCCCTCTCTCTTCCCTGTCCCGTCTCTTTTCCCTGGACTCTCTCTTTTCCCCCGCTTGTCTCTTTTCCCTGTTTCCCCTCGCCTGTCTCTCTCACCTCTGTTCTCTCGGCGTTCATTTTTCCCGCTTTCACTCGCCTTCCTCTACTCCCTCCCTTTCCTCCACTCCCTCTTTTCCCTCTCTCTTCCCTGTCCTGTCTCTTCCCTGGACTCTCTCTTTTCCCCCGCTTGTCTCTTCCCCGTCTTTCCCCTCTCCTGTGTCTGTCACCTCTCTTCACTTGGTGTCTCATTTTCCCACTTTCACTCGCCTCTCTCGTTTAACTCTCATTCATCAACTCTCTCTCTACACTCTCTCCTCCCTGTCCTGTCTCTTTTCCCTGGATACTCTCTTTTCCCCCGCTTGTCTCTTTCCCTTCTTTCCCCTCTCCTGTATCTGTCACCTCTCTTCACTCGGTGTGTAAATTTCCACCTTCATTCGCCCCTCTCTTTTCTCTCTCACTCATCAACTCCCTCTTTTCCCTCTCTCTTCCCTGTCCTGTCTCTTTTCCCTGGACTCTCTCTTTTCCCCCGCTTGTCTCTTTTCCCTGTTTCCCCTCGCCTGTCTCTCTCACATCTGTTCTCTCGGCGGTCATTTTTCCCGCTTTCACTCGCCTTCCTCTATTCCCTCCCTTTCCTCCACTCCCTCTTTTCCCTCTCTCTTCCCTGTCCTGCCTCTTTTCCCTGGGCTCTCTCTTTCCCCCCGCTTGTCTCTTCCCCCTCTTTCCCCTCTCCTGTGTCTGTCACCTCTCTTCACTCGGTGTCTCATTTTCCCGCTTTCACTCGCCCCTCTCTTTTCCCTCTCATTCCTCAACTCTCTTTTTCACTGTCTCTTCCCAGTCGTGTCTCTTCTCCCTGGACACTTTCTTTTCCCTCTCTCTTCCCTGTCCTGTCTCTTTTCCCTGGATACTCTCTCTTTTCCCCTGCTTGTCTCTTTTCCCTGTTTCCCCTCGCCTGTCTGTCTCATCTCTGTTCTCTGTGCGTTCATTTTTCCCGCTTTCACTCGCCTTCCTCTATTCCCTCCCTTTCCTCCACTCCCTCTTTTCCCTCTCTCTTCCCTGTCCCGTCTCTTTTCCCTGGGCTCTCTCTTTTCCCCCGCTTGTCTCTTCCCCCTCTTTCCCCTCTCCTGTGTCTGTCACGTCTCTTCACTCGGTGTCTCATTTTCCCGCTTTCACTCGCCTTCCTCTTTTCCCTCTCATTACTCAAGTCTCTCTTTTCACTGTCTCTTCCCAGTCGTGTCTTTTTTCCCTGGACACTTTTTTTTCCCTCTCTCTTCCCTGTCCTGCCTCTTTTCCCTGGGCTCTCTCTTTTCCCCCGCTTGTCTCTTCCCCGTCTTTCCCCTCTCCTGTGTCTGTCACCTCTCTTCACTCGGTGTCTCATTTTCCCGCTTTCACTCGCCTTCCTCTATTCCCTCCCTTTCCTCCACTCCCTCTTTTCCCTCTCTCTTCCCTGTCCTGTCTCTTTTCCCTGGACACTTTCTTTTCCCTCTTTCCCACTGCTTGTCTCTTTCCCCTATTTCCCCTCTCCTGTGTCTGTCACCTCTCTTCACTCGGTGTCTAATTTCCCCCCTTTCTCTCGCCTCTCTCTTTTCCTTCTCGTTCCTCACCTCTCTCTTTACCCTTGCCTGTCGCTTTTCCCTCTTTTGCCTATTCTCCATGAACTCTTCCCTCTTTACTCTCACCAGTCACTTTCCGCTGCTTTCCCTCAACTCCCTCTTTTCCAACTTCTCCCTCGCTTGTCTCTTTGCCCTGTTTCCCCTCGCCTGTCTCTCTCACCTCTGTTCTCTCGGCGTTCATTTTTCCTGCTTTCACTCGCCTTCCTCTATTCCCTCCCTTTCCTCCACTCCCTCTTTTCCCTCTCTCTTCCCTGTCCCGTCTCTTTTCCCTGGACTCTCTCTTTTCCCCCGCTTGTCTCTTCCCCCTCTTTCCCCTCTCCTGTGTCTGTCACCTCTCTTCATTCGGTGTCTCATTTTCCCGCTTTCACTCGCCCCTCTCTTTTCCCTCTCATTCCTCAACTCTCTCTTTTCACTGTCTCTTCCCTGTCCCGTCTCTTTTCCCTGGACACTTTCTTCTCCCTCTCCCTTCCCTGTGCTGTGTCTTTTCCCTGGGCTCTCTCTTTTCCCCCGCTTTGTCTCTTTTCCCTGTTTCCCCTCGCCTGTCTCTCTCACCTCTGTTCTCTCGGCGTTCATTTTTCCCGCTTCCACTCGCCTTCCTCTATTCCCTCCCTTTCCTCCACTCCCTCTTTTCCCTCTCTCTTCCCTGTCCTGTCTCTTTTCCCTGGGCTCTCTCTTTTCCCCCGCTTTATCTCTTTTCCCTGATTCCCCTCGCTTGTCTCTCTCACCTCTGTTCTCTCGGCGTTCATTTTTCCCGCTTCCACTCGCCTTCCTCTATTCCCTCCTTTCCTCCACTCCCTCTTTTCCCTCTCTCTTCCCTGTCCTGTCTCTTCCCTGGACTCTCTCTTTTCCCCCGCTTATCTCTTCCCCGTCTTTCCCCTCTCCTGTGTCTGTCACCTCTCTTCACTCGGTGTCTCATTTTCCCACTTTCACTCGCCTCTCTCGTTTCCCTCTCATTCATCAACTCTCTCTCTACACTCTCTCCTCCCTGTCCTGTCTCTTTTCCCTGGATACTCTCTTTTCCCCCGCTTGTCTCTTTCCCTTCTTTCCCCTCTCCTGTATCTGTCACCTCTCTTCACTCGGTGTGTAAATTTCCCACCTTCACTCGCCCCTCTCTTTTCTCTCTCACTCATCAACTCCCTCTTTTCACTCTCTCCTCCCTGTCCTGTCTCTTTTCCCTGGACTCTCTCTTTCCCCCCGCTTGTCTCTTTCCCCTCTTTCCCCTCTCTTGTGTCTGTCACCTCTCTTCACTCGGTGTGTAAATTTCCCACTTTCACTCGCCCCTCTCTTTTCCCTCTCATTCATCAACTCTCTCTTTTCACTGTCTCTTCCCAGTCGTGTCTCTGTTCCCTGGGCACTTTCTTTTCCCTCTTTCCCCCTGCTTGTCTCTTCCCCCTCTTTCCCTTCTCCTGTGTCTGTCACCTCTCTTCACTCGGTGTCTCATTTTCCAACTTTCACTCGCCTCTCTCTTTTCCTTCTCGTTCCTCAACTCTCTCTTTTCCCTTGCCTGTCGTTTCTCCCTCTTTTGCCTATTCTCCATGAACTCTTCCCTCTTTACCCTCACCAGTCACTTTCCCCTGCTTTCCCTCAACTCCCTCTTTTCCACCGTTTCCCTCGCTTGTCTCTTTTCCCTGTTTCCCCTCGCCTGTCTCTCTCACCTCTGTTCTCTCGGTGTTTATATTTTCCGCTTCCACTCGCCTTCCTCTATTCCCTCCCTTTTCTCCACTCCCTCTTTTCCCTCTCTCTTCCCTGTCCTTCGTCTTTTCCCTGGACTCTCTCTTTTCCCCGCTTGTCTCTTTTCCCTGTTTCCCCTCGCCTGTGTCTCTCACCTCTGTTCTCTCGGCGTTCATTTTCCCCGCTTTCACTCGCCTTCCTCTATTCCCTCCCTTCCCTCCACTCCCTCTATTCCCTCTCTCTTCCCTGTCCTGTCTCTTTTCCCTGGACTCTCTCTTTTCCCCGCTTGTCTCTTTTCCCTGTTTCCCCTCGCCTGTCTCTCTCACCTCTGTTCTCTCGGCGTTCATTTTTCCCGCTTCCACTCGCCTTCCTCTATTCCCTCTCTTTCCTCCACTCCCTCTTTTCCCTCTCTCTTCCCTGTCCTGTCTCTTTTCCCTGGATAGTCTCTTTTCCCCGGCTTGTCTCTTTTCCCTGTTTCCCCTCGCCTGTCTCTCTCACCTCTGTTCTCTCGGCGTTCATTTTTCCCGCTTTCACTCGCCTTCCTCTATTCCCTCCCTTTCCTCCACTCCCTCTTTTCCCTCTCTCTTCCCTGTCCTGCCTCTTTTCCCTGGGCTCTCTCTTTCCCCCCGCTTGTCTCTTCCCCCTCTTTCCCCTCTCCTGTGTCTGTCACCTCTCTTCACTCGGTGTCTCATTTTCCCGCTTTCACTCGCCCCTCTCTTTTCCCTCTCATTCCTCAACTCTCTTTTTCACTGTCTCTTCCCAGTCGTGTCTCTTCTCCCTGGACACTTTCTTTTCCCTCTCTCTTCCCTGTCCTGTCTCTTTTCCCTGGATACTCTCTCTTTTCCCCTGCTTGTCTCTTTTCCCTGTTTCCCCTCGCCTGTCTGTCTCATCTCTGTTCTCTGTGCGTTCATTTTTCCCGCTTTCACTCGCCTTCCTCTATTCCCTCCCTTTCCTCCACTCCCTCTTTTCCCTCTCTCTTCCCTGTCCCGTCTCTTTTCCCTGGGCTCTCTCTTTTCCCCCGCTTGTCTCTTCCCCCTCTTTCCCCTCTCCTGTGTCTGTCACGTCTCTTCACTCGGTGTCTCATTTTCCCGCTTTCACTCGCCTTCCTCTTTTCCCTCTCATTACTCAAGTCTCTCTTTTCACTGTCTCTTCCCAGTCGTGTCTTTTTTCCCTGGACACTTTTTTTTCCCTCTCTCTTCCCTGTCCTGCCTCTTTTCCCTGGGCTCTCTCTTTTCCCCCGCTTGTCTCTTCCCCGTCTTTCCCCTCTCCTGTGTCTGTCACCTCTCTTCACTCGGTGTCTCATTTTCCCGCTTTCACTCGCCTTCCTCTATTCCCTCCCTTTCCTCCACTCCCTCTTTTCCCTCTCTCTTCCCTGTCCTGTCTCTTTTCCCTGGACACTTTCTTTTCCCTCTTTCCCACTGCTTGTCTCTTTCCCCTATTTCCCCTCTCCTGTGTCTGTCACCTCTCTTCACTCGGTGTCTAATTTCCCCCCTTTCTCTCGCCTCTCTCTTTTCCTTCTCGTTCCTCACCTCTCTCTTCACCCTTGCCTGTCGCTTGTCCCTCTTTTGCCTATTCTCCATGAACTCTTCCCTCTTTACCCTCACCAGTCACTGTCCCCTGCTTTCCCTCAACTCCCTCTTTTCCAGCTTTTCCCTCGCTTGTCTCTTTTCCCTGTTTCCCCTCGCCTGTCTCTCTCACATCTGTTCTCTCGGCGTTCATTTTTCCCGCTTTCACTCGCCTTCCTCTATTCCCTCCCTTTCCTCCACTCCCTCTTTTCCCTCTCTCTTCCCTGTCCCGTCTCTTTTCCCTGGGCTCTCTCTTTTCCCTCGCTTGTCTCTTCCCCCTCTTTCCCCTCTCCTGTGTCTGTCACCTCTCTTCACTCGGTGTCTCATTTTCCCGCTTTCACTCGCCCCTCTCTTTTCCCTCTCATTCCTCAACTCTCTCTTTTCACTTGCCTGTCGCTTTTCCCTCTTTTGCCTATTCTCCATGAACTCTTCCCTCTTTACCCTCACCAGTCACTTTCCCCTGCTTTCCCTCAACTCCTCTTTTCCAACTTTTCCCTCGCTTGTCTCTTTTCCCTGTTTCCCCTCGCCTGTCTCTCTCACCTCTGTTCTCTCGGCGTTCATTTCCCCCTCTTTCACTCGCCTTCCTCTATTCCCTCCCTTTCCTCCACTCCCTCTTTTCCCTCTCTCTTCCCTGTCCTGTCTCTTCCCTGGATACTCTCTTTTCCCCGGCTTGTCTCTTTCCCTTCTTTCCCCTCTCCTTTATCTGTCACCTCTCTTCACTCGGTGTGTAAATTTCCCACCTTCACTCGCCCCTCTTTTTTCTCTCTCACTCATCAACTCCCTGTTTTCACTCTCTCCTCCCTGTCCTGTCACTTTTCCCTGGACTCTCTCTTTCCCCCCGCTTGTCTCTTTCCCTTCTTTCCCCTCTCCTGTATCTGTCACCTCTCTTCACTCGGTGTGTAAATTTCCCACCTTCACTCGCCCCTCTCTTTTCCCTCTCATTCATCAACTCTCTCTTTTCACTGTCTCTTCCCAGTCGTGTCTCTGTTCCCTGGGCACTTTCTTTTCCCTCTTTCCCCCTGCTTGTCTCTTCCCCCTCTTTCCCTTCTCCTGTGTCTGTCACCTCTCTTCACTCGGTGTCTCATTTTCCCACTTTCACTCGCCTCTCTCTTTTCTGTCTCATTCCTCTTCTCCCTCTTTTCCCTCTCTCTTCCCTGTCCTGTCTCTTTTCCCTGGACACTTTCTTTTCCCTCTTTCCCACTGCTTGTCTCTTTCCCCTATTTCCCCTCTCCTGTGTCTGTCACCTCTCTTCACTCGGTGTCTAATTTCCCCCCTTTCTCTCGCCTCTCTCTTTTCCTTCTCGTTCCTCACATCTCTCTTTACCCTTGCCTGTCGCTTTTCCCTCTTTTGCCTATTCTCCATGAACTCTTCCCTCTTTACTCTCACCAGTCACTTTCCCCTGCTTTCCCTCAACTCCCTCTTTTCCAGCTTTTCCCTCGCTTGTCTCTTTTCCCTGTTTCCCCTCGCCTGTCTCTCTCACCTCTGTTCTCTCGGCGTTCATTTTTCCCGCTTTCACTCGCCTTCCTCTATTCCCTCCCTTTCCTCCACTCCCTATTTTCCCTCGCTCTTCCCTGTCCTTCCTCTTTTCCCTGGACTCTCTCTTTTCCCCCGCTTGTCTCTTCCCCCTCTTTCCCCTCGCCTGTGTCTCTCACCTCTGTTCTCTCGGCATTCATTTTTCCCGCTTCCACTCGCCTTCCTCTATTCCCTCCCTTTCCTCCACTCCCTCTTTTCCCTCTCTCCCCCCTGTCCTGTCTCTTTTCCCTGGACTCTCTCTCTCTTCCATACTTCTCTCTTTTCCCTGTTTCCCCTCGCCTGTCTCTCTCACTGTCTCTCTCACCTCTGTTCTCTCGGCGTTCATTTTTCCTGCTTTCACTCGCCTTCCTCTATTCCCTCCCTTCCCTCCACTCCCTCTTTTCCCTCTCTCTTCCCTGTCCTGTCTCTTTTCCCTGGACTCTCTCTTTTCCCCCGCTTGTCTCTTCCCCCTCTTTCCCCTCTCCTGTGTCTGTCACCTCTCTTCACTCGGTGTCTCATTTTCCCGCTTTCACTCGCCCCTCTCTTTTCCCTCTCATTCCTCAACTCTCTCTTTTCACTGTCTCTTCCCAGTCGTCTCTCTTTTCCCTGGACACATTCTTTTCCCTCTCTCTTCGCTGTCCTGTCTCTTTTCCCTGGACTCTCTCTTTTCCCCCGCTTGCCTCTTTTCCCTGTTTCCCCTCGCCTGTCTCTCTCACCTCTGTTCTCTCTGCGTTCATTTTTCCCGCTTTCACTCGCCTTCCTCTATTCCCTCCCTTTCCTCCACTCCCTCTTTTCCCTCTCTCTTCCCTGTCCTGTCTCTTTTCCCTGGGCTCTCTCTTTTCCCCCGCTTTGTCTCTTTTCCCTGTTTCCCCTCGCCTGTCTCTCTCACCTCTGTTCTCTCGGCGTTCATTTTTCCCGCTTTCACTCGCCTTCCTCTACTCCCTCCCTTTCCTCCACTCCCTCTTTTCCCTCTCTCTTCCCTTTCCTGTCTCTTCCCTGGACTCTCTCTTTTCCCCCGCTTGTCTCTTCCCCGTTTCCCTTCTCCTGTGTCTGTCACCTCTCTTCACTCGGTGTCTCATTTTCCCACTTTCACTCGCCTCTCTCTTTTCTGTCTCATTCCTCTTCTCCCTCTTTTCCCTCTCTCTTCCCTGTCCTGTCTCTTTTCCCTGGACACTTTCTTTTCCCTCTTTCCCACTGCTTGTCTCTTTCCCCTATTTCCCCTCTCCTGTGTCTGTCACCTCTCTTCACTCGGTGTCTAATTTCCCCCCTTTCTCTCGCCTCTCTCTTTTCCTTCTCGTTCCTCACCTCTCTCTTTACCCTTGCCTGTCGCTTTTCCCTCTTTTGCCTATTCTCCATGAACTCTTCCCTCTTTACTCTCACCAGTCACTTTCCCCTGCTTTCCCTCAACTCCCTCTTTTCCAGCTTTTCCCTCGCTTGTCTCTTTTCCCTGTTTCCCCTCGCCTGTCTCTCTCACCTCTGTTCTCTCGGCGTTCATTTTTCCCGCTTTCACTCGCCTTCCTCTATTCCCTCCCTTTCCTCCACTCCCTATTTTCCCTCGCTCTTCCCTGTCCTGTCTTTTTCCCTGGACTCTCTCTTTTCCCCCGCTTGTCTCTTCCCCCTCTTTCCCCTCGCCTGTGTCTCTCACCTCTGTTCTCTCGGCATTCATTTTTCCCGCTTCCACTCGCCTTCCTCTATTCCCTCCCTTTCCTCCACTCCCTCTTTTCCCTCTCTCCCCCCTGTCCTGTCTCTTTTCCCTGGACTCTCTCTCTCTTCCCTACTTCTCTCTTTTCCCTGTTTCCCCTCGCCTGTCTCTCTCACTGTCTCTCTCACCTCTGTTCTCTCGGCGTTCATTTTTCCTGCTTTCACTCGCCTTCCTCTATTCCCTCCCTTCCCTCCACTCCCTCTTTTCCCTCTCTCTTCCCTGTCCTGTCTCTTTTCCCTGGACTCTCTCTTTTCCCCCGCTTGTCTCTTCCCCCTCTTTCCCCTCTCCTGTGTCTGTCACCTCTCTTCACTCTGTGTCTCATTTTCCCACTTTCACTCGCCTCTCTCGTTTCCCTCTCATTCATCAACTCTCTCTCTTCACTCTCTCTTCCCTGTCCTGTCTCTTTTCCCTGGATACTCTCTTTTCCCCGGCTTGTCTCTTTCCCTTCTTTCCCCTCTCCTGTATCTGTCACCTCTCTTCAATCGGTGTGTAAATTTCCCACCTTCACTCGCCCCTCTCTTTTCCCTCTCATTCCTCAACTCTCTCTTTTCACTGTCTCTTCCCAGTCGTGTCTCTTTTCCCTGGACTCTCTCTTTTCCCCCGCTTTTCTCTTTTCCCTGTTTCCCCTTGCCTGTCTCTCTCACCTCTGTTCTCTCGGCGTTCATTTTTCCCGCTTCCACTCGCCTTCCTCTATTCCCTCCCTTTCCTCCACTCCCTCTTTTCCCTCTCTCTTCCCTGTCCTGTCTCTTCCCTGGACTCTCTCTTTTCCCCCGCTTGTCTCTTCCCCGTCTTTCCCCTCTCCTGTGTCTGTCACCTCTCTTCACTTGGTGTCTCATTTTCCCACTTTCACTCGCCTCTCTCGTTTAACTCTCATTCATCAACTCTCTCTCTACACTCTCTCCTCCCTGTCCTGTCTCTTTTCCCTGGATACTCTCTTTTCCCCCGCTTGTCTCTTTCCCTTCTTTCCCCTCTCCTGTATCTGTCACCTCTCTTCACTCGGTGTGTAAATTTCCACCTTCATTCGCCCCTCTCTTTTCTCTCTCACTCATCAACTCTCTCTTTTCACTCTCTCCTCCCTGTCCTGCCTCTTTTCCCTGGGCTCTCTCTTTTCCCCCGCTTGCCTCTTTTCCCTGTTTCCCCTCGCCTGTCTCTCTCACCTCTGTTCTCTCGGCGTTCATTTTTCCCGCTTTCACTCGCCTTCCTCTACTCCCTCCCTTTCCTCCACTCCCTCTTTTCCCTCTCTCTTCCCTGTCCTGTCTCTTCCCTGGACTCTCTCTTTTCCCCCGCTTGTCTCTTCCCCGTCTTTCCCCTCTCCTGTGTCTGTCACCTCTCTTCACTTGGTGTCTCATTTTCCCACTTTCACTCGCCTCTCTCGTTTAACTCTCATTCATCAACTCTCTCTCTACACTCTCTCCTCCCTGTCCTGTCTCTTTTCCCTGGATACTCTCTTTTCCCCCGCTTGTCTCTTTCCCTTCTTTCCCCTCTCCAGTATCTGTCACCTCTCTTCACTCGGTGTGTAAATTTCCACCTTCATTCGCCCCTCTCTTTTCTCTCTCATTCCTCAACTCTCTCTTTTCACTGTCTCTTCCCAGTCGTGTCTCTTCTCCCTGGACACTTTCTTTTCCCTCTCTCTTCCCTGTCCTGCCTCTTTTCCCTGGACTCTCTCTTTTCCCCCGCTTGTCTCTTTTCCCTGTTTCCCCTCGCCTGTCTCTCTCACCTCTGTTCTCTCGGCGTTCATTTTTCCCGCTTTCACTCGCCTTCCTCTATTCCCTCCCTTTCCTCCACTCCCTCTTTTCCCTCTCTCTTCCCTGTCCTGTCTCTTCCCTGGACTCTCTCTTTTCCCCCGCTTGTCTCTTCCCCGTCTTTCCCCTCTCCTGTGTCTGTCACCTCTCTTCACTTGGTGTCTCATTTTCCCACTTTCACTCGCCTCTCTCGTTTAACTCTCATTCATCAACTCTCTCTCTACACTCTCTCCTCCCTGTCCTGTCTCTTTTCCCTGGATACTCTCTTTTCCCCCGCTTGTCTCTTTCCCTTCTTTCCCCTCTCCTGTATCTGTCACCTCTCTTCACTCGGTGTGTAAATTTCCACCTTCATTCGCCCCTCTCTTTTCTCTCTCACTCATCAACTCCCTCTTTTCCCTCTCTCTTCCCTGTCCTGTCTCTTTTCCCTGGACTCTCTCTTTTCCCCCGCTTGTCTCTTTTCCCTGTTTCCCCTCGCCTGTCTCTCTCACATCTGTTCTCTCGGCGTTCATTTTTCCCGCTTTCACTCGCCTTCCTCTATTCCCTCCCTTTCCTCCACTCCCTCTTTTCCCTCTCTCTTCCCTGTCCTGCCTCTTTTCCCTGGGCTCTCTCTTTCCCCCCGCTTGTCTCTTCCCCCTCTTTCCCCTCTCCTGTGTCTGTCACCTCTCTTCACTCGGTGTCTCATTTTCCCGCTTTCACTCGCCCCTCTCTTTTCCCTCTCATTCCTCAACTCTCTTTTTCACTGTCTCTTCCCAGTCGTGTCTCTTCTCCCTGGACACTTTCTTTTCCCTCTCTCTTCCCTGTCCTGTCTCTTTTCCCTGGATACTCTCTCTTTTCCCCTGCTTGTCTCTTTTCCCTGTTTCCCCTCGCCTGTCTGTCTCATCTCTGTTCTCTGTGCGTTCATTTTTCCCGCTTTCACTCGCCTTCCTCTATTCCCTCCCTTTCCTCCACTCCCTCTTTTCCCTCTCTCTTCCCTGTCCCGTCTCTTTTCCCTGGGCTCTCTCTTTTCCCCCGCTTGTCTCTTCCCCCTCTTTCCCCTCTCCTGTGTCTGTCACGTCTCTTCACTCGGTGTCTCATTTTCCCGCTTTCACTCGCCTTCCTCTTTTCCCTCTCATTACTCAAGTCTCTCTTTTCACTGTCTCTTCCCAGTCGTGTCTTTTTTCCCTGGACACTTTTTTTTCCCTCTCTCTTCCCTGTCCTGCCTCTTTTCCCTGGGCTCTCTCTTTTCCCCCGCTTGTCTCTTCCCCGTCTTTCCCCTCTCCTGTGTCTGTCACCTCTCTTCACTCGGTGTCTCATTTTCCCGCTTTCACTCGCCTTCCTCTATTCCCTCCCTTTCCTCCACTCCCTCTTTTCCCTCTCTCTTCCCTGTCCTGTCTCTTTTCCCTGGACACTTTCTTTTCCCTCTTTCCCACTGCTTGTCTCTTTCCCCTATTTCCCCTCTCCTGTGTCTGTCACCTCTCTTCACTCGGTGTCTAATTTCCCCCCTTTCTCTCGCCTCTCTCTTTTCCTTCTCGTTCCTCACCTCTCTCTTTACCCTTGCCTGTCGCTTTTCCCTCTTTTGCCTATTCTCCATGAACTCTTCCCTCTTTACTCTCACCAGTCACTTTCCGCTGCTTTCCCTCAACTCCCTCTTTTCCAACTTCTCCCTCGCTTGTCTCTTTGCCCTGTTTCCCCTCGCCTGTCTCTCTCACCTCTGTTCTCTCGGCGTTCATTTTTCCTGCTTTCACTCGCCTTCCTCTATTCCCTCCCTTTCCTCCACTCCCTCTTTTCCCTCTCTCTTCCCTGTCCCGTCTCTTTTCCCTGGACTCTCTCTTTTCCCCCGCTTGTCTCTTCCCCCTCTTTCCCCTCTCCTGTGTCTGTCACCTCTCTTCATTCGGTGTCTCATTTTCCCGCTTTCACTCGCCCCTCTCTTTTCCCTCTCATTCCTCAACCCTCTCTTTTCACTGTCTCTTCCCTGTCCTGTCTCTTTTCCCTGGACACTTTCTTCTCCCTCTCCCTTCCCTGTGCTGTGTCTTTTCCCTGGGCTCTCTCTTTTCCCCCGCTTTGTCTCTTTTCCCTGTTTCCCCTCGCCTGTCTCTCTCACCTCTGTTCTCTCGGCGTTCATTTTTCCCGCTTCCACTCGCCTTCCTCTATTCCCTCCCTTTCCTCCACTCCCTCTTTTCCCTCTCTCTTCCCTGTCCTGTCTCTTTTCCCTGGGCTCTCTCTTTTCCCCCGCTTTGTCTCTTTTCCCTGATTCCCCTCGCTTGTCTCTCTCACCTCTGTTCTCTCGGCGTTCATTTTTCCCGCTTCCACTCGCCTTCCTCTATTCCCTCCTTTCCTCCACTCCCTCTTTTCCCTCTCTCTTCCCTGTCCTGTCTCTTCCCTGGACTCTCTCTTTTCCCCCGCTTATCTCTTCCCCGTCTTTCCCCTCTCCTGTGTCTGTCACCTCTCTTCACTCGGTGTCTCATTTTCCCACTTTCACTCGCCTCTCTCGTTTCCCTCTCATTCATCAACTCTCTCTCTACACTCTCTCCTCCCTGTCCTGTCTCTTTTCCCTGGATACTCTCTTTTCCCCGGCTTGTCTCTTTCCCTTCTTTCCCCTCTCCTGTATCTGTCACCTCTCTTCACTCGGTGTGTAAATTTCCCACCTTCACTCGCCCCTCTCTTTTCTCTCTCACTCATCAACTCCCTCTTTTCACTCTCTCCTCCCTGTCCTGTCTCTTTTCCCTGGACTCTCTCTTTCCCCCCGCTTGTCTCTTTCCCCTCTTTCCCCTCTCTTGTGTCTGTCACCTCTCTTCACTCGGTGTGTAAATTTCCCACTTTCACTCGCCCCTCTCTTTTCCCTCTCATTCATCAACTCTCTCTTTTCACTGTCTCTTCCCAGTCGTGTCTCTGTTCCCTGGGCACTTTCTTTTCCCTCTTTCCCCCTGCTTGTCTCTTCCCCCTCTTTCCCTTCTCCTGTGTCTGTCACCTCTCTTCACTCGGTGTCTCATTTTCCAACTTTCACTCGCCTCTCTCTTTTCCTTCTCGTTCCTCAACTCTCTCTTTTCCCTTGCCTGTCGTTTCTCCCTCTTTTGCCTATTCTCCATGAACTCTTCCCTCTTTACCCTCACCAGTCACTTTCCCCTGCTTTCCCTCAACTCCCTCTTTTCCACCGTTTCCCTCGCTTGTCTCTTTTCCCTGTTTCCCCTCGCCTGTCTCTCTCACCTCTGTTCTCTCGGTGTTTATATTTCCCGCTTCCACTCGCCTTCCTCTATTCCCTCCCTTTCCTCCACTCCCTCTTTTCCCTCTCTCTTCCCTGTCCTTCGTCTTTTCCCTGGACTCTCTCTTTTCCCCGCTTGTCTCTTTTCCCTGTTTCCCCTCGCCTGTCTCTCTCACCTCTGTTCTCTCGGCGTTCATTTTTCCCGCTTCCACTCGCCTTCCTCTATTCCCTCCCTTCCCTCCACTCCCTCTTTTCCCTCTCTCTTCCCTGTCCTGTCTCTTTTCCCTGGGCTCTCTCTTTCCCCCCGCTTGTCTCTTCCCCCTCTTTCCCCTCTCCTGTGTCTGTCACCTCTCTTCACTCGGTGTCTCATTTTCCCGCTTTCACTCGCCCCTCTCTTTTCCCTCTCATTCCTCAACTCTCTCTTTTCACTGTCTCTTCCCAGTCGTGTCTCTTTTCCCTGGACACTATCTTTTCCCTCTCTCTTCCCTGTCCTGTCTCTTTTCCCTGGACTCTCTCTTTTCCCCCGCTTGTCTCTTTTCCCTGTTTCCCCTCGCCTGTCTCTCTCACCTCTGTTCTCTCGGCGTTCATTTTCCCCGCTTCCACTCGCCTTCCTCTATTCCCTCCCTTTCCTCCACTCCCTCTTTTCCCTCTCTCTTCCCTGTCCTGTCTCTTTTCCCTGGACTCTCTCTTTCCCCCCGCTTGTCTCTTCCCCGTCTTTCCCCTCTCCTGTGTCTGTCACCTCTCTTCACTCGGTGTCTAATTTCCCCCCTTTCTCTCGCCTCTCTCTTTTCCTTCTCGTTCCTCACCTCTCTCTTTACCCTTGCCTGTCGCTTGTCCCTCTTTTGCCTATTCTCCATGAACTCTTCCCTCTTTACCCTCAGCAGTCACTTCCTCTGCTTTCCCTCAACTCCCTCTTTTCCAGCTTTTCCCTCGCTTGTCTCTTTTCCCTGTTTCCCCTCGCCTGTCTCTCTCACCTCTGTTCTCTCTGCGTTCATTTTTCCCGCTTTCACTCGCCTTCCTCTATTCCCTCCCTTTCCTCCACTCCCTCTTTTCCCTCTCTCTTCCCTGTCCCGTCTCTTTTCCCTGGGCTCTCTCTTTTCCCTCGCTTGTCTCTTCCCCCTCCTTCCCCTCTCCTGTGTCTGTCACCTCTCTTCACTCGGTGTCTCATTTTCCCACTTTCACTCGCCCCTCTCGTTTAACTCTCATTCATCAACTCTCTCTCTACACTCTCTCCTCCCTGTCCTGTCTCTTTTCCCTGGATACTCTCTTTTCCCCGGCTTGTCTCTTTCCCTTCTTTCCCCTCTCCTGTATCTGTCACCTCTCTTCACTCGGTGTGTAAATTTCCACCTTCATTCGCCCCTCTCTTTTCTCTCTCACTCATCAACTCTCTCTTTTCACTCTCTCCTCCCTGTCCTGCCTCTTTTCCCTGGGCTCTCTCTTTTCCCCCGCTTGCCTCTTTTCCCTGTTTCCCCTCGCCTGTCTCTCTCACCTCTGTTCTCTCGGCGTTCATTTTTCCCGCTTTCACTCGCCTTCCTCTACTCCCTCCCTTTCCTCCACTCCCTCTTTTCCCTCTCTCTTCCCTGTCCTGTCTCTTCCCTGGACTCTCTCTTTTCCCCCGCTTGTCTCTTCCCCGTCTTTCCCCTCTCCTGTGTCTGTCACCTCTCTTCACTTGGTGTCTCATTTTCCCACTTTCACTCGCCTCTCTCGTTTAACTCTCATTCATCAACTCTCTCTCTACACTCTCTCCTCCCTGTCCTGTCTCTTTTCCCTGGATACTCTCTTTTCCCCCGCTTGTCTCTTTCCCTTCTTTCCCCTCTCCTGTATCTGTCACCTCTCTTCACTCGGTGTGTAAATTTCCACCTTCATTCGCCCCTCTCTTTTCTCTCTCACTCATCAACTCTCTCTTTTCACTCTCTCCTCCCTGTCCTGCCTCTTTTCCCTGGGCTCTCTCTTTTCCCCCGCTTGCCTCTTTTCCCTGTTTCCCCTCGCCTGTCTCTCTCACCTCTGTTCTCTCGGCGTTCATTTTTCCCGCTTTCACTCGCCTTCCTCTACTCCCTCCCTTTCCTCCACTCCCTCTTTTCCCTCTCTCTTCCCTGTCCTGTCTCTTCCCTGGACTCTCTCTTTTCCCCCGCTTGTCTCTTCCCCGTCTTTCCCCTCTCCTGTGTCTGTCACCTCTCTTCACTTGGTGTCTCATTTTCCCACTTTCACTCGCCTCTCTCGTTTAACTCTCATTCATCAACTCTCTCTCTACACTCTCTCCTCCCTGTCCTGTCTCTTTTCCCTGGATACTCTCTTTTCCCCCGCTTGTCTCTTTCCCTTCTTTCCCCTCTCCTGTATCTGTCACCTCTCTTCACTCGGTGTGTAAATTTCCACCTTCATTCGCCCCTCTCTTTTCTCTCTCACTCATCAACTCTCTCTTTTCACTGTCTCTTCCCAGTCGTGTCTCTTTTCCCTGGACTCTCTCTTTTCCCCCGCTTGTCTCTTTTCCCTGTTTCCCCTCGCCTGTCTCTCTCACGTCTGTTCTCTCGGCGTTCACTTTTCCCGCTTTCACTCGCCTTCCTCTATTCCCTCCCTTTCCTCCACTCCCTCTTCTCCCTCTCTCTTCCCAGTCGTGTCTCTTTTCCCTGGATAGTCTCTTTTCCCCGGCTTGTCTCTTTTCCCTGTTTCCCCTCGCCGGTCTCTCTCACCTCTGTTCTCTCGGCGTTCACTTTTCCCGCTTTCACTCGCCTTCCTCTATTCCCTCCCTTTCCACCACTCCCTCTTTTCCCTCTCTCTTCCCTGTCCTGTCTCTTTTCCCTGGACTCTCTCTTTTCTCCGCTTGTCTCTTCCCCCTCTTTCCCCTCTCCTGTGTCTGTCACCTCTCTTCACTCGGTGTCTCAATTTCCCACTTTCACTCGCCCTCTCTTTTCCCTCTCATTCATCAACTCTCTCTTTTCACTGTCTCTTCCCAGTCGTGTCTCTTTTCCCTGGATAGTCTCTTATCCCCGGCTTGTCTCTTTTCCCTGTTTCCCCTCGCCTGTCTCTCTCACCTCTGTTCTCTCTGCGTTCATTTTTCCCGCTTCCACTCGCCTTCCTCTATTCCCTCCCTTTCCTCCACTCCCTCTTTTCCCTCTCTCTTCCCTGTCCTGCCTCTTTTCCCTGGGCTCTCTCTTTTCCCCGCTTGTCTCTTACCCGTCTTTCCCCTCTCCTGTGTCTGTCACCTCTCTTCACTCGGTGTCTAATTTCCCCCTTTCTCTCGCCTCTCTCTTTTCCTTCTCGTTCCTCACCTCTCTCTTTACCCTTGCCTGTCGCTTTTCCCTCTTTTACCTATTCTCCATGAACTCTTCCCTCTTTACCCTCACCAGTCACTTTCCCCTGCATTCCCTCAACTCCCTCTTTTCCAACTTTTCCCTCGCTTGTCTCTTTTCCCTGTTTCCCCTCGCCTGTCTCTCTCACATCTGTTCTCTCTGCGTTCATTTTTCCCGCTTTCACTCGCCTTCCTCTATTCCCTCCCTTTCCTCCACTCCCTCTTTTCCCTCTCT
>NW_027212412.1:0-60330 GCF_947461875.1 Haliaeetus albicilla | reverse complement strand
GGTCTATCAGATGGCGCTCAGTGAGGGCCTGGGGGGGGGTCCCATGGGTGGGGGGGGTCCCATGGGTGGGGGGGGTCCCCTGGAGGTTGGGGGGGGGGGGTCCCGAATGCCTGGGTGCCCTGGAGATTGGGGTGGGGGGGGGTCTTGGACACCTGGGTCCCTTTGGGTGGAGGGGGGGGGGGTCCTTGATGCTTGGGTGCCATGGGTGGGGGGTCCCTGGGGGGGGGGTCCCATGGGTGGGGGGGGGTCCCTGGGGGGGTCTTTTGGGGTGGAGGGGGTCCCTGGGGTGGTCCCTTGGGGTGGGGAGGGTCCCTTGAGGGGTGTGGGGGGGTCCCTGTTGCTTGGGTGCCATGGGTGGGGGGTCCCTGGGGGGGGTCCCATGGGTGGGGGGTCCCTGGGGGGGGTCTCTTGGGGTGGGGGGGCCCCTGGGGGGGTCCCTTTAGGGTGTGGGGGGGGCCCTGATACTTGGGTGCCATGGGTGGGGGGGCCCTGGGGGGGTTCCCTTGGGGTGGGGGGGGGGTCCCTGTCGGGGGGGTGCTTATGGGTGGGGGGGTCCCTTGAGGGGTCCCTTTGGGATGGGGGGGGTCCCTGATACTTGGGTGCCATGGGTGGGGGGTTCCCTTTGGGTGGGGGGGGGGAGTCCCTTGGGGTGGGGGGGGGTCCCTGATACTTGGGTGCCATGGGTGGGGGGGGTCCCTGGGGGGGGGGGGTCCCTGCCACCTGCGTCCCCTGGGGGGGGGGTGTCCCTGATGCCTGGGTGCCATGGGTGGGGGGGTGCTGGGTGGGTGCTGGGTGGGGGGGGGGGGGGTCCCTCTCAGTCACCTGCCCCCCCCCCCCAGACAAACTGGACGAGATCCTGGCGGCCGCCCAGCAGAGCATCAGTGCGGGGGAGGGGCCGGGCCCCCCCTTGCCCCCCCTGGGCAAAACTCGCCCCAAAGGCTTCTTCAGCCCCGAGGTGGGTGGGGGGGGTCCCACATACCTGGGGGGGGGTCCCCCCAGTGTTTGGGTCCCTTTGGGTGGGGGGTGGGGGGGGGGCAAGATACCTGGGTCCCTTAGGGTGGGGGGGGGCCCAAGGACTTGGGGGGGGTCCTGGGTGTCTGGGTCCCTTAGGGTGGGGGGGTCCCCAATGTCTGGGTCCCTTAGTGTGGGGGGGTCACCAGTGACTGGGGGGGGTCCTGGGTGTCTGGGTCCCTTGGGGGGGGTCCCAGACACTTAAGGGTGGGGGTCCTGGGTGGTCCCTTAGGGTGGGGGGGTCCCAGTGACTGGGGGGGGGTCCTGGGTGTCTGGGTCCTTTAGGGTGGGGGGGTCCCCAATATCTGGGTCCCTTAGGGTGGGGGGGGCCCCAGTGACTGGGGGGGGTCCTGGGCGTCTGGGTCCCTTAGGGGGGGGTCCCAGACACTTAAGGGTGGGGGTCCTGGGTGGTCCCTTAGGGTGGGGGGGTCCCAGTGACTGGGGGGGGGTCCTGGGTGTCTGGGTCCTTTAGGGTGGGGGGGTCCCCAATATCTGGGTCCCTTAGGGTGGGGGGTGCCCAGTGACTGGGGGGGGTCCCCAGTGTCTGGGTCCTTTAGGGTGGGGGGTCCCCAATTACTGGGGGGGGGTCCTGGGTGTCTGGTCCCTTAGGGTGGGGGGGTCCCAATATCTGGGTCCCTTAGGGTGGGGGGGGTCCCCCAAGGACTGGGGGGGTCCTGGGTGTCTGGGTCCTTTAGGGTGGGGGGTCCCCGGTGTCTGGGTCCCTTTGGGTGGGGGGGGGTCCCAGAAACCTGGGTCCCTTAGGGTGGGGGGTGCCCAGTGACTGGGGGGGGTCCTGGGTGTCTGGGTCTCTTAGGGGGGGTCTCAGACACCTAAGGGGGGGTCCCCAATGTCTGGGTCCCTTAGGGTGGGGGGTCCCCAGTGACTGGGGGGGGGTTCTGGGTGTCTGGGTCCTTTAGGGTGGGGGGGTCCCAGACACCCATTTGCCCTGACAAGACCCCCCCCCTTGCCCCCCCCCCAGGCCCCCTTCGAGGCTCACCGCATGGGACCGGGGGGCTTCGACCGACCCTTCCTCCCCCCCGGCCCCCCCCACGGCCTCATGCTGCGCCAGAAATCCATCGGTGGGTGCTTGGGTGCCCCCCCCCCGCGCCTTGGGTGGGGGGGGGGTGATGGGGGGGCACCCCAGACCCCTGGGGCCGGGGGGGGGAAGAAAGGGTCTGGATGCCTGGGTCCCTTATGGGGGGGGGGTCCCTGGGTGCTTGGGTCCCCTCCTGGGGGGGTCCCCACTCTTGGGGGGGGGTCACCTGGAGGCTTGGGTCCTTTCTTGGGTGGGGGGGGGCACCCAGACACCTGGATCCCCTTTTGGGGGGGGGGTCCCCTCCTAGTGGGGGGGTCCCCTGGACACCTGGGTCCCCTTTTGGGGGGGTCCCCTCTTGGTGGGGGGGTCCCCTGGATGCTTGGGTCCCCTTTTGGGTGGGGGGGGGTCACCCTGGACACCTGGATCCCCTTTTGGGGGGGGTCCCCTCTTGGTGGGGGGGTCTCCTGGATGCTTGGGTCCCCTTTTGGGTGTGGGGGGGGTCCCCCTGGACACCTGGATCCCCTTTTGGGGGGGGGGGTCCCCCTCCTAGTGGGGGGGTCCCCTGGACACCTGGGTCCCCTTTTGGGTGGGGGGGTGTCACCCAGACACCTGAGTCCCCTTTTGGGGGGGTCCCCTCTTGGTGGGGGGGTCCCCTGGATGCTTGGGTCCCCTTTTGGGTGGGGGGGGGGTCACCCTGGACACCTGGATCCCCTTTTGGGGGGGGTCCCCTCTTGGTGGGGGGGTCTCCTGGACACCTGGGTCCCCTTTTGGGGGGTGTCCCCTCCTAGTGGGGGGGTCCCCTGGATGTTTGGGTCCCCTTTTGGGTGGGGGGGGGGGGGTCACCCAGACACCTGAGTCCCCTTTTGGGGGGGGGTCCCCTCCTAGTGGGGAGATCCCCTGGAGACCTGGGTCCCCTTTTGGGGGGGGGGGGGTCACCCAGACACCTGAATCCCCCTTCCCCCCCCCCTTTTCCAGGTGCCCCCGAGGAGGACAAACCCTTCCTGGCCCCCCCCAGCGGAAAATTCAGCCGCAGCCTTTCGGTTCCCGGTTCGGACGACATCCCCCCCCCCACCTACCACGTCTCCCCCCGAACCCCCCTACAGCACCCCCCCGGCACCTTTGGGTGCCGCCACCCCTCGAAGCGTGGGAACGGGACCAGGGGGGGGGGGTCCTTGGCGCCTTTATAATTTCGGGGGGCGAGGAAGCGGCGGGGGGGGGGACGATGACGCCGGGCCCCGGTTTGGGAGGGGGGGGTCCCCCCAAACCTTTACGTCGCAAAGGCCCTTTGGTGAAGCAGACGAAGGTGGAGGAAGGCGGGGGGGGTGGGGGGGGGCTGGGGGGGGGTCCGGGGGGGGACAAAAGTTCTATCGCCATCCCCACCATCGTGGTAAAAGCCCCCTCCACCAGCAGCAGCGGGCGAAGCAGCCGGGGCAGCAGCGTGGAAGCCGAAGGGGGGAGCGGGGGTCCCGGCGACGTCCCCCCCCCATCGGTGGTGGGGGGGGTATCTTCATCCCCCCCCCACCCTCCTCCTCCTCCTCCTCCGCCGCCCGCTTTCGACTTCACCTCCCAATTCGGGGCGGCTTTGGTGGGGGCGGCCAGGAGGGAGTGGGGGGGGGGGGACGCGCGGCGAAGGTCCGCGCTCTTCCTCTCCACCGAGGAAGAGGAAGATGCCGCCGGGGGGGTCCTGGCCGCTCCCCCCCGCCTCCGCCATTCCAAAAGCATCGACGAAGGCATGTTCGCCGGCGAAGTTTTTCCGCCGCGGCCTTACCGCAAAGGTACCGGAGGGGGAAGCGCTTTTAGCAGCGTGGCCGCGCCCGGCGCCACGCCCGGCCACGCCGCCGCCACGCCCGGCCACGCCGCCGCCACGCCTTCGCACCTGGTCTCGACGCCGGCCCGCGCCGGCGCGTCTTCGGCCACGCCGGCGGGTTGCAAGAGCTTGGCGGCGGCGCTGCAGCCGGCGTTGTTGCAGCCGGCGGCGGCGTCGCAACCGGCGGCGGCGCAACCGGCGGCGGCGCAACCCGGCTTGGGGCCTTTAGCGGCCGGTTTAACGGCGTTGCCGGCCGGTTTGGCGGCCTTGGCGCCGACGGGCTTGGCGGCTTTGCGCCAACCTTCGCAAGCGGCAAGCGGCGTTTTGCCGGCCGGTTTGGCGGTTTTGCAACCGGGGGGGGCGGCGGCGGCGGCTTCGCACGCCGGGGGGGGCGCGGCGAGGCCGGATTCGGCGCCGTTGCAAGCCGGTTTGGCCGCCTTCCGCGCCGGCCTCGTGCCGTTGACGCCGGAGGGGGCTTCGTTGCAAAGCGGGGGGGGGGCCGGCGGCCGCTTTCCGCGGGGGGGGCGCGTCGTTACCCTTGGCTTTGGCCGCGTTGCAACCCGCCGCTTCGCCCTTACCGAAAAGCAAACCGGCCCCCCCGGCAGCCCGAGACGAAGCGGCCGCCCCCCGTCGCCGGCCGAAACTTGGGGTCCCCCCCCCCGCCGCCCCCCCCGTCTCTCCCTCGCCCCCTTCCGCCGAGGGCCGGTTGGAATTGCGGGTGCGTTTCGCCGAAGCCGGGGGCCTGTTGGCGTTGCCCCCCCCGGCTCCTTCGGTGGACGGGGACGAGGAGCTGCTCTTGGCCGAACCGTTGCCCCCCCCCTTGGAATTCGCCAACAGTTTCGAGGGGCCGGAGGGCCCCCCCGTAGGCGACTCCACCGCCTCCAGCCTCACCTCCTACGACAGCGAAGTGGCCACCCTCACCCAAGGGACCCCCGAAAACCGCCGGGGGGGGGGCGCCGCCACCGGCCCCTCGGGGCCTTTAGGTATCGGGGGGGGGGTCCCCGAAGGCGCCGACCCCGTCACCGATTCGGGGATCGAAGAAGTCGACAGCCGCAGCAGCAGCGACCACCCGGCCGAAAGCGGGGAGGGACCCCCACCCTACGGGCCCTCGGGCGACGGGGGGAGCGGGCGAGGAGCAGGGGGCGCGGGGGGGGGGGAGCGGCGAGGGGGGGCGACGGCCGAAGGGCCGAAATTTGGGAAGAGGCCGGACGAGGAGGAATCGGCGGAGGAGGAATCGCCGCGGCTTGGCCCAGGCGGCGGGAGAGGGACCCTTCGGGGGAGACAGGGGCGGCGCCCCGGGGAGACACAGGTAGGTTTGGGGAGAAAAAAGAGGAAAAAAGGAAAAAAAAAAAAAAATAAGGGGGGGGGCAGCACCCATTGGGTGGGGGGGGGGGGGGTGTTTTGCAGGGATTTGGGGAGGGGCGCGGGCGCTGCGGCTGTTGCATGGATTGCGAGGGGGCCCGTTGCACCCGTTAGCTGTTGTGTGGATTTGGGGGGGGGGGGGTACGTTGCGCCCGCAGCACCCATTGCAGACATTGCACCCATTGCACCCATTGCGTCTGGCAGCCGTTGCATGGATTCGGGGGGGTACGTTGCGCCCGTGGCACCCATTGCACCCATTGCACCCATTGCACCCATTGCGTCTGGCAGCCGTTGCATGGATTCGGGGGGGTACGTTGCGCCCGTGGCACCCATTGCACCCATTGCACCCATTGCACCCATTGCGTCCGGCAGCCGTTGCATGGATTCGGGGGGGTACGTTGCGCCCGTGGCACCCATTGCACCCATTGCGTCCGGCAGCCGTTGCATGGATTCAGGGGGGTACGTTGCGCCCGCGGCACCCATTGCACCCATTGCACCCATTGCGTCTGGCAGCCGTTGCATGGATTTGGGGGGGTACGTTGCGCCCGTGGCACCCATTGCACCCATTGCAGACATTGCACCCATTGCACCCATTGCGTCCGGCAGCCGTTGCATGGATTCGGGGGGGTACGTTGCGCCCGTGGCACCCATTGCACCCATTGCGTCCGGCAGCCGTTGCATGGATTCAGGGGGGTACGTTGCGCCCGCGGCACCCATTGCACCCATTGCACCCATTGCGTCTGGCAGCCGTTGCATGGATTTGGGGGGGTACGTTGCGCCCGTGGCACCCATTGCACCCATTGCAGACATTGCACCCATTGCACCCATTGCACCCATTGCACCCGGCAGCCGTTGCATGGATTCGGGGGGGTATGTTGCACCCGTGGCACCCATTGCACCCATTGCACCCATTGCACCCGGCAGCCGTTGCATGGATTCGGGGGGGGTACGTTGCGCCCGTGGCACCCATTGCACCCATTGCGTCCGGCAGCCGTTGCATGGATTCGGGGGGGTACGTTGCGCCCGTGGCACCCATTGCACCCATTGCACCCATTGCACCCATTGCACCCATTGCGTCTGGCAGCCGTTGCATGGATTTGGGGGGGTACGTTGCGCCCGTGGCACCCATTGCACCCATTGCGTCCGGCAGCCGTTGCATGGATTCGGGGGGGGTACGTTGCGCCCACGGCACCCATTGCACCCATTGCAGACATTGCACCCATTGCACCCATTGCACCCGTTGCGTCTGGCAGCCGTTGCATGGATTTGGGGGGGGTACGTTGCGCCCGTGGCACCCATTGCACCCATTGTGTCCGGCAGCCATTGCATGGATTCGGGGGGGGTACGTTGCACCCACGGCACCCACTGCACCCATTGCAGACATTGCACCCATTGCACCCATTGCATCTGGCAGCCGTTGCATGGATTCGGGGGGTACGTTGCGCCCGTGGCACCCATTGCACCCATTGCGTCTGGCAGCCGTTGCATGGATTCGGGGGGGTACGTTGTGCCCGTGGCACCCATTGCACCCATTGCAGACATTGCACCCATTGCACCCATTGTGTCCGGCAGCCGTTGCATGGATTCGGGGGGGTACGTTGCACCCACGGCACCCACTGCACCCATTGCAGACATTGCACCCATTGCACCCATTGTGTCCGGCAGCCGTTGCATGGATTCGGGGGGGTACGTTGCGCCCGTGGCACCCATTGCACCCATTGCAGACATTGCACCCATTGCACCCATTGCACCCGGCAGCCGTTGCATGGATTCGGGGGGTATGTTGCGCCCGTGGCACCCATTGCACCCATTGTGTCTGGCAGCCGTTGCATGGATTCGGGGGGGTACGTTGCACCCACAGCACCCATTGCACCCATTGCAGACATTGCGTCCGGCAGCCGTTGCATGGATTTGGGGGGGTACGTTGCACCCACGGCACCCATTGCACCCATCGCACCCATTGCACCCGGCAGCCGTTGCATGGATTCGGGGGGGGGGGGGTACGTTGCGCCCGTGGCACCCATTGCACCCATTGCAGACATTGCACCCAGCAGCTGTTGTGTGGATTTTTTTGGGGGGGGCGGGTATTTTGCGCCCGTGGCACCCGCAGCACCCGTTGCACCCATTGCACCCAGCAGCCGTTGCATGGACTGGGGGGGAGGGGGGGGTTGTTGCACCCATTGCACCCATTGCACCCAGCAGCCGTTGCATGGATTTGGGGGGGGGGGGGTGGCATTGCACCCATGGCACCCGCAGCACCCATTGCACATATTGCACCCATTGCACCCAGCAGCCGTTGCATGGATTTGGGGGGGGAGCGTGGCACCCGCAGCACCCATTGCACCCAGCAGCCGTTGCGTGGATTTGGGGGGGGGGGGGGGGGGTGTTATTGCATCTGTGGCACCCATTGCACCCAGCAGCTCTTGCAGCCGTTGCAGGGATGCCGGGGGTGGAGGGGGTCGGGTTGGGGGGGGGTGGGGGGGGGGGGTCGGGATGTTGCACCCACTGCACCCATTGCACCCCACACCCATTGCAGGTGGGGGGGGAGGGAATTGCAGCCATCGCGCACATTGCACCCAGCACCCATTGCATGGGGGGGCGGGGGGGGGATGCTGCAGCCATTGCACCCACTGCACCCACTGCACCCAGCAGCTGTTGCAGCCGTTGCATGGATGGGGGAGGGCGTTGCACCCATTGCACCCATTACGTGGAAGGGTTGGGGGGGGGGGCGATGCTGCACCCCATTGCACCCATCGCAGCTGTGGCATGGGGGTGGGGGGGGCCGTTGCAGCCATGTCGGGGCGATGCACACGCAGCACCCGATGCCCATTGCACCTCTGCCCCCGTTGCCCCCCAGCACCCGTCGCATCCATTGCGTGGGTGTCGGGGGGGGCACCGCACCCAAGGCCTGTTGCATGGACACGTCATGGCATTGCAGGCAGCACCCATGGGCGCCTTGGGAGGTTGCAGCGCAGGGCCCGTTGCACCCCGGCGCCCGTTGCGTGGGCGCGTTGCGCTAATGCACACGTGGCACCCCAGCACCCATCGCGGCCGTTGCATGGAGGTGTCGTGCCCATGCACGCGTGGCACGCCTCTCCCCAAGCAGCCCAGCACCCGTTGCAACGGTTGCACCCATTGCAGGCAGCACCCATGGCACCCCTTGCATGGACGTGTTGTGGCATTGCACCCACTGCACCCACTGCACCCATTGCATGGACGTGTTGCGGCATTGCACCCACTGCACCCACTGCACCCATTGCATGGAGGTCTGGTGGCATGCAGCACCCATCGCATCCGTCACACCCATTGCATGGACGTCCTGCGGCACTGCACCCACTGCACCCAGCACCCACTGCACCCATTACACCCATTACACCCATTACACCCGTTACACCCATTACACCCATTGCCTGGACGTCCTGTAGCATTGCACCCACTGCACCCAGCACCCATTACACCCATTACACCCATTACACCCATTACACCCATTCCCTGGATGTCTCGTGGCTTTGCACCCACTGCACCCAGCACCCATTACACCCATTACACCCATTACACCCATTACACCCATTACACCCATTGCCTGGATGTCTCGTGGCTTTGCACCCACTGCACCCAGCACCCATTACACCCATTACACCCATTACACCCATTACACCCATTCCCTGGATGTCCTGTGGCTTCGCACCCACTGCACCCAGCACCCATTACACCCATTACACCCATTACACCCATTACACCCATTATACCCATTGCCTGCCTGTCTTGTGGCTTTGCACCCACTGCACCCAGCACCCATTACACCCATTACACCCATTACACCCATTACACCCATTCCCTGGATGTCTCGTGGCTTTGCACCCACTGCACCCAGCACCCATTACACCCATTACACCCATTACACCCATTACACCCATTACACCCATTGCCTGGATGTCTCGTGGCTTTGCACCCACTGCACCCAGCACCCATTACACCCATTACACCCATTACACCCATTACACCCATTCCCTGGATGTCCTGTGGCTTCGCACCCACTGCACCCAGCACCCATTACACCCATTACACCCATTACACCCATTACACCCATTATACCCATTGCCTGCCTGTCTTGTGGCTTTGCACCCACTGCACCCAGCACCCATTACACCCATTACACCCGTTACACCCATTACACCCATTACACCCATTGCCTGGATGTCTCGTGGCTTTGCACCCACTGCACCCAGCACCCATTACACCCATTACACCCATTACACCCATTACACCCATTACACCCATTACACCCATTGCCCGGACGTCCTGTAGCATTGCACCCATTACACCCATTACACCCATTACACCCATTACACCCATTGCCTGGATGTCTCGTGGCTTTGCACCCACTGCACCCAGCACCCATTACACCCGTTACACCCATTACACCCATTACACCCATTACACCCATTCCCTGGATGTCCTGTGGCTTTGCACCCACTGCACCCAGCACCCATTACACCCATTACACCCATTACACCCATTCCCTGGATGTCCTGTGGCTTCGCACCCACTGCACCCAGCACCCATTACACCCATTACACCCATTACACCCATTACACCCATTATACCCATTGCCTGCCTGTCTTGTGGCTTTGCACCCACTGCACCCAGCACCCATTACACCGTTACACCCATTACACCCATTACACCCATTGCCTGGATGTCTCGTGGCTTTGCACCCACTGCACCAGCACCCATTACACCCATTACACCCATTACACCCATTACACCCATTCCCTGGATGTCCTGTGGCTTTGCACCCACTGCACCCAGCACCCATTACACCCATTACACCCATTACACCCATTCCCTGGATGTCCTGTGGCTTTGCACCCACTGCACCCAGCACCCATTACACCCATTACACCCATTACACCCATTACACCCATTCCCTGGCTGTCCTGTGGCTTTGCACCCACTGCACCCAGCACCCATTACACCCATTACACCCATTACACCCATTACACCCATTGCCTGGATGTCTCGTGGCTTTGCACCCACTGCACCCAGCACCCATTACACCCATTACACCCATTACACCCATTACACCCATTGCCTGGATTGTCTTGTGGCTTTGCACCCACTGCACCCAGCACCCATTACACCCATTACACCCATTACACCCATTACACCCATTGCCCGGACGTCCTGTAGCATTGCACCCATTACACCCATTACACCCATTACACCCATTACACCCATTACACCCATTACACCCATTGCCTGGATGTCTCGTGGCTTTGCACCCACTGCACCCAGCACCCATTACACCCGTTACACCATTACACCCATTACACCCATTACACCCATTCCCTGGATGTCCTGTGGCTTCGCACCCACTGCACCCAGCACCCATTACACCCATTACACCCATTACACCCATTACACCCATTATACCCATTGCCTGCCTGTCTTGTGGCTTTGCACCACTGCACCCAGCACCCATTACACCCATTACACCCGTTACACCCATTACACCCATTACACCCATTGCCTGGATGTCTCGTGGCTTTGCACCCACTGCACCCAGCACCCATTACACCCATTACACCCATTACACCCATTACACCCATTCCCTGGATGTCCTGTGGCTTTGCACCCACTGCACCCAGCACCCATTACACCCATTACACCCATTACACCCATTACACCCATTATACCCATTGCCTGCCTGTCTTGTGGCTTTGCACCCACTGCACCCAGCACCCATTACACCCATTACACCCATTACACCCATTGCCTGGATGTCTCGTGGCTTTGCACCCACTGCACCCAGCACCCATTACACCCATTACACCCATTACACCCATTACACCCATTGCCTGGATGTCTTGTGGCTTTGCACCCACTGCACCCAGCACCCATTACACCCATTACACCCATTACACCCATTCCACCCATTACACCCATTCCCTGGATGTCCTGTGGCTTTGCACCCACTGCACCCAGCACCCATTACACCCATTACACCCATTACACCCATTCCCTGGATGTCCTGTGGCTTCGCACCCACTGCACCCAGCACCCATTATACCCATTACACCGTTACACCCATTACACCCATTACACCCATTATACCCATTGCCTGCCTGTCTTGTGGCTTTGCACCCACTGCACCCAGCACCCATTACACCCATTACACCCGTTACACCCATTACACCCATTACACCCATTGCCTGGATGTCTCGTGGCTTTGCACCCACTGCACCCAGCACCCATTACACCCATTACACCCATTACACCCATTACACCCATTCCCTGGATGTCCTGTGGCTTTGCACCCACTGCACCCAGCACCCATTACACCCATTACACCCATTACACCCATTACACCCATTGCCTGGATGTCTCGTGGCTTTGCACCCACTGCACCCAGCACCCATTACACCCATTACACCCGTTACACCCATTACACCCATTACACCCATTATACCCATTGCCTGCCTGTCTTGTGGCTTTGCACCCACTGCACCCAGCACCCATTACACCCGTTACACCCATTACACCCATTACACCCATTGCCTGGATGTCTCGTGGCTTTGCACCCACTGCACCCAGCACCCATTACACCCATTACACCCATTACACCCATTACACCCATTCCCTGGATGTCCTGTGGCTTTGCACCCACTGCACCCAGCACCCATTACACCCATTACACCCATTACACCCATTACACCCATTGCCTGGATGTCTCGTGGCTTTGCACCCACTGCACCCAGCACCCATTACACCCATTACACCCGTTACACCCATTACACCCATTACACCCATTATACCATTGCCTGCCTGTCTTGTGGCTTTGCACCCACTGCACCCAGCACCCATTACACCCATTACACCCATTACACCCGTTACACCCATTACACCCATTACACCCCATTGCCTGGATGTCTCGTGGCTTTGCACCCACTGCACCCAGCACCCATTACACCCATTACACCCATTACACCCATTACACCCATTCCCTGGATGTCCTGTGGCTTTGCACCCACTGCACCCAGCACCCATTACACCCATTACACCCATTACACCCATTACACCCATTCCCTGGATGTCCTGTGGCTTTGCACCCACTGCACCCAGCACCCATTACACCCATTACACCCATTACACCCATTACAACCCATTACACCCATTGCCTGGATGTCTCGTGGCTTTGCACCCACTGCACCCAGCACCCAGCACCCATTACACCCATTACACCCATTACACCCATTCCCCCCATTCCCCGGCCATCCCACAGCTTTGCCCCCCTCCTCCTCCCACCCCCCCCCACCCCCCTAACCCCTCCACCCCCCCCCCCAAAAAAAACCAACCCCCCCCCCAAAAATCCCCCCACAGGCTCCCCGACCCCGCCGGCCCCCCGCCGCCCTCCGCCAAACCCCCCCCCTCCGCCGCCGCCGCCGCCTCCTTGGCCCTTTTCCCCAACTGGCCGCCCCCCAAATCCCCTTCATCCGGGGGGGCTCCCGCTACCGAACTCGACGTCCGCCCCCCGCTCCTGCGACGCGCCCCGAGTCCCGCCACGCTCCCCACGGAACGTCGCGGCAGCCCGGCCCCCCGCCCCGCGTCCTTGCCCACCCTCCCCGCCGCCGCCCCGCTTTACGCCGGTTTTTTCGAATTTCGGGGGGCGCCCGGCGTTTTCGGCGAAATTCCCCCCGCCAGGTCGCTTTCGCCCACGAGGCCGCCGCCGCCCGATAAACCTTTCGGGGCGAAACCGTTGGCTTTTTGGAGCAAGTTCGACGTGGCCGATTGGTTGGAATATTTAAATTTGGGGGAGCACCGGGCTCGTTTTCTCCATAACGAGATCGACGGGTCCCACTTGCCGTCGCTCACCAAGGAGGATTACATCGATTTGGGGGTCACCCGCGTCGGGCACCGGATGAACATCGACCGGGCCCTCAAGCTCTTCTTGGAGAGGTGATGGGTGCTGGGTGCTGGGTGCTGGGTGCTGGGTGCTGGGTGATGGGTGCTGGGTGCTGGGTGATGGGTGGTGGGTGATGGGTGCTGGGTGATGGGTGCTGGGTGGTGGGTGCTGGGTGATGGGTGCTGGGTGATGGGTGATGGGTGATGGGTGCTGGGTGATGGGTGCTGGGTGGTGGGTGCTGGGTGGTGGGTGGTGGGTGATGGGTGCTGGGTGATGGGTGATGGGTGCTGGGTGCTGGGTGCTGGGTGCTGGGGGGGAAGGTGGGGAGCGCCCGGGAGCGGGGAGAAGGCGACGGCGAGGGGATGGGGGTGAGGGATGCGGGAGCGCGACGGGATATGGGCGTGCGAAGGGATGCGGGCGTGCGAAGGGACGCGGGAGTGCGACGGGGTGCGGGAGTGCGACGGGATATGGGCGTGCGACGGGGTGAGGGAGTGCGACGGGATGAGGGAGTGCGAAGGGATGCGGGCGTGCGAAGGGACGTGGGACTCTGATGGGGCACAGGTGTGCAAAGGGATGCAGGAGTGCGACGGGGTGCAGGAGTGCGACGGGATATGGGCGTGCGACGGGATGAGGGAGTGCGACGGGATGAGGGAATGCGAAGGGACACGGGCGTGCGAAGGGATGCGGGCGTGCGAAGGGATGCGGGCGTGCAAAGGGACATGGGACTCTGACGGGGCACAGGCGTGCGAAGGGATGCAGGAGTGCGAAGGGGTGTGGCAGTGCGACGGGATATGGGCGTGCGACGGGATGAGGGAGTGCGACGGGATGAGGGAGTGCGAAGGGATGCAGGCGTGCAAAGGGATGCGGGCGTGCGAAGGGATGTGGGACTCTGACGGGACACAGGCGTGTGACGGGATGCGGGAGTGAGACGGGTGTGGGAGTGCGACGGGATATGGGCGTGCGAAGGGATGCGGGCGTGCAAAGGGACGTGGGACTCTGACGGGGCACAGGTGTGCAAAGGGATGCAGGAGTGCGACGGGGTGCGGGAGTGCGACGGGGTGCGGGACTGCAACGGGATATGGGTGTGCAATGGGATGAGGGAGCGCAAAGGGATGCGGGCGTGCGAAGGGATGCGGGGTGTGCGAAGGGACGTGGGACTCTGACGGGACACAGGCGTGCAAAGGGATGCGGGAGTGCGAAGGGGTGCGGGGAGTGCGACGGGATATGGGCGTGCGACAGGATGAGGGAGTGCGAAGGGATGCAGGCGTGCAAAGGGATGCGGGCGTGCGAAGGGATGTGGGACTCTGACGGGACACAGGCGTGTGACGGGATGCGGGAGTGAGACGGGTGTGGGAGTGCGACGGGATATGGGCGTGCGAAGGGATGCGGGCGTGCAAAGGGACGTGGGACTCTGACGGGGCACAGGTGTGCAAAGGGATGCAGGAGTGCGACGGGGTGCGGGAGTGCGACGGGGTGCGGGACTGCAACGGGATATGGGTGTGCAATGGGATGAGGGAGCGCAAAGGGATGCGGGCGTGCGAAGGGATGCGGGTGTGCGAAGGGACGTGGGACTCTGACGGGACACAGGCGTGCAAAGGGATGTGGCAGTGCGAAGGGGTGTGGGAGTGCGACGGGATATGGGCGTGCGACGGGATGAGGGAGTGCAAAGGGATGCGGGCGTGCGAAGGGATGCGGGCGTGTGAAGGGACATGGGACTCTGACGGGGCACAGGCGTGCAAAGGGATGCGGGAGTGAGACGGGGTGCGGGAGTGCGACGGGATATGGGCGTGCGAAGGGATGCAGGCGTGCGAAGGGACACAGGCGTGCAAAGGGACATGGGACTCTGACGGGGCACAGGCGTGCAAAGGGATGCGGGAGTGCGAAGGGGTGCGGGAGTGCGACGGGATATGGGTGTGCGACGGGATGAGGGAGTGCGAATGGATGCGGGCGTGCGAAGGGATGCGGGCGTGCGAAGGGACGTGGGACTCTGACGGGACACAGGCGTGCGAAGGGATGCGGGAGTGCGACGGGATGAGGGAGTGCGACGGGATGAGGGAATGCGAAGGGACACGGGCGTGCGAAGGGATGCGGGCGTGCGAAGGGATGCGGGCGTGCAAAGGGACATGGGACTCTGACGGGGCACAGGCGTGCGAAGGGATGCAGGAGTGCGAAGGGGTGTGGCAGTGCGACGGGATATGGGCGTGCGACGGGATGAGGGAGTGCGACGGGATGAGGGAATGCGACGGGATATAGGCGTGCAAAGGGACACGGGTGTGCGAAGGGACATGGGACTCTGACGGGACACAGGCGTGCAAAGGGATGCGGGAGTGCGAAGGGGTGCGGGAGTGCGACGGGATATGGGCGTGCGACAGGATGAGGGAGTGCGAAGGGATGCAGGCGTGCAAAGGGATGCGGGCGTGCGAAGGGATGTGGGACTCTGACGGGACACAGGCGTGTGACGGGATGCGGGAGTGAGACGGGTGTGGGAGTGCGACGGGATATGGGCGTGCGAAGGGATGCGGGCGTGCAAAGGGACGTGGGACTCTGACGGGGCACAGGTGTGCAAAGGGATGCAGGAGTGCGACGGGGTGCGGGAGTGCGACGGGGTGCGGGACTGCAACGGGATATGGGTGTGCAATGGGATGAGGGAGCGCAAAGGGATGCGGGCGTGCGAAGGGATGCGGGTGTGCGAAGGGACGTGGGACTCTGACGGGACACAGGCGTGCAAAGGGATGCGGGAGTGCGAAGGGGTGCGGGAGTGCGACGGGATATGGGCGTGCGACAGGATGAGGGAGTGCGAAGGGATGCAGGCGTGCAAAGGGATGCGGGCGTGCGAAGGGATGTGGGACTCTGACGGGACACAGGCGTGTGACGGGATGCGGGAGTGAGACGGGTGTGGGAGTGCGACGGGATATGGGCGTGCGAAGGGATGCGGGCGTGCAAAGGGACGTGGGACTCTGACGGGGCACAGGTGTGCAAAGGGATGCAGGAGTGCGACGGGGTGCGGGAGTGCGACGGGGTGCGGGACTGCAACGGGATATGGGTGTGCAATGGGATGAGGGAGCGCAAAGGGATGCGGGCGTGCGAAGGGATGCGGGTGTGCGAAGGGACGTGGGACTCTGACGGGACACAGGCGTGCAAAGGGATGTGGCAGTGCGAAGGGGTGTGGGAGTGCGACGGGATATGGGCGTGCGACGGGATGAGGGAGTGCAAAGGGATGCGGGCGTGCGAAGGGATGCGGGCGTGTGAAGGGACATGGGACTCTGACGGGGCACAGGCGTGCAAAGGGATGCGGGAGTGAGACGGGGTGCGGGAGTGCGACGGGATATGGGCGTGCGAAGGGATGCAGGCGTGCGAAGGGACACAGGCGTGCAAAGGGACATGGGACTCTGACGGGGCACAGGCGTGCAAAGGGATGCGGGAGTGCGAAGGGGTGCGGGAGTGCGACGGGATATGGGTGTGCGACGGGATGAGGGAGTGCGAATGGATGCGGGCGTGCGAAGGGATGCGGGCGTGCGAAGGGACGTGGGACTCTGACGGGACACAGGCGTGCGAAGGGATGCGGGAGTGCGACGGGATGAGGGAGTGCGATGGGATGAGGGAGTGCGACGGGGTGCGGGCGTGCGGAGGCATGCGGGCGTGCGAAGGGATGCGGGCGTGTGAAGGGACATGGGAGTCTGATGGGGCACAGGCGTGCAAAGGGATGCGGGAGTGAGACGGGGTGCAGGAGTGCGACGGGATATGGGCGTGCGATGGGATGAGGGAGTGCGAAGGGACACGGGCGTGCAAAGGGATGCGGGCGTGCGAAGGGACACAGGCGTGCAAAGGGACATGGGACTCTGACGGGGCACAGGCGTGCAAAGGGATGCGGGAGTGAGACGGGGTGAGGGAGTGCGAAGGGACGCAGGCGTGCGAAGGGATGCGGGCGTGCGAAGGGACGTGGGACTCTGACGGGACACAGGCGTGCAAAGGGATGCGGGAGTGCGAAGGGGTGCGGGAGTGCGACGGGATATGGGTGTGCGAAGGGATGCGGGCGTGCAAAGGGACGCGGGCGTGCGAAGGGATGCGGGCGTGCGAAGGGACGTGGGACTCTGACGGGGCACAGGCGTGCAAAGGGATGCAGGAGTGCGAAGGGGTGCGGGAGTGCGACGGGGTGCGGGACTGCGATGGGATATGGGTGTGCGAAGGGATGAGGGAGTGCAAAGGGATGCGGGCGTGCAAAGGGATGCGGGCGTGCAAAGGGATGTGGGAGTGCGAAGGGGTGCGGGAGTGCGACGGGATGCGGGCGTGCAAAGGGGTGCGGGAGTGCGACGGGATATGGGCGTGCGGCGGGATGAGGGAGTGTGACGGGGTGCGGGCGTGCGAAGGGGTGCGGGCGTGCGACGGGACGCGGAATGCGAAGGGACGCAGGCGTGCGACGGGATGCGGGCGTGCGAAGGGATGTGGGAATGCGACGGGATATGGGCATGGGATGGGATGCAGGCGTGCGATGGGACACAGGCGTGCAAAGGGACACAGGAGTGCGACGGGATGTGGGCGTGCAACGGGATACAGGCGTGCAAAGGGACACAGGAGTGCGACGGGCCGCAGGCATGCGAAGGGACGCAGGAGCGCGACGGGCTGCGGGCGTGCAAAGGGGTGCGGGAGTGCGAAGGGCTGCGGGCGTGCGACGGGACCTATATGTGCGACGGGACACGAGCAGGCAATGGGACCGCTACGGGCGACGGGACGTGGGCGTGCGACGGGACCTGGGCGTGCGACAGGACGTGGGCGTGCAACGGGACCTGTACGTGCAACAGGACATGAGCAGGCAACGGGACCTGTACGGGCAACGGGACCTATACGTGCGGCAGGACGTGGGCGTGCAACGGGACCTATACGTGCAACAAGACGTGGGCGTGCAACGGGACCTGGGCGTGCAACGGGACCTAGGCGTGCAACAGGACCTAGGTGTGCAACAAGGCATGGGCGTGCAACGGGACCTATACGTGCAACAGGACGTGGGCGTGCAACAGGACACGGGTGTGCAACGGGACGTGGGCGTGCAATGGGACGTGGGCGTGCAACAGGACCTCTATGTGCACCAGGACGTGGGCGTGCAACAAGACCTGTATGTGCACCGGGACGTGGGCGTGCACCGGGATGTGGGCGTGCCACAGGACATGGGCGTGCAACGGGACGTGGGCGTGCAACGGGACGTGGCCGCGCAACAGCATCTGCAGCAGGACACACAAAGGGACCTGGGCGTGCAGCGGGGCGTGCAAGAGGACACGGGCGTGCAACTGGACGTGGGCGTGCAACAGGAGAGGGACGTGCAACAGGACATGGACGTGCAACAGGACACAAGCGTGCAACAGGACGGGGACCTGCAACAGGAGATGCAACGGGACACGGCCGTGCAAAGGGATGCGGACGTGCAAGGGGACGCGGCCGTGCAATGGGATGAAGACGTGCAAGAGGACGTGCAAGGGGACGCGGCCGTGCAACGGGCCGTGCGGCAGCCCCCGGGTGTGCGAGAGGCTGCGGGCGTCTGACGGGGCGTGCAACAGGACGTGGACTTGCAACGGGACGTGCGAGGGGGGCGTGCGAGGGGATGGGGGGGGCCCCCGGCACCCGCCTTGCGACAGGGCACCCAAAATGGGGGTGGGACCCCTCCCCCACCCATGGGACCCCCCAGAGACCCCCCCAGGGACCCCCCCCCACCCATGGGACCCCCCCACCCATGGGACCCCCACCCCCACCCCCCCCTCCCCGGGGCAGGGGACACCCGGCACGAGTGCACGAGCCGGGCACACGCGTGTGCAAGGGGACCGGCGCGTGCAGGGAGCGGCACGCGTGTGCACGGCTGGGGTCGGCCTTTGCACGCCCGCTTGGGGGCTCGCACGGCTGGCGCGCGTGCAAATCGCACGGCTGGGGGGGGGCTGACCCCGTGCGTGCACGGCTCCCGCGCGTGCGAGTTGCACGTGTGCGGCGGTCGCCTGCGTGCAGCGATTGCGTGTGTGCGAAGAGCTGGTGTGCGCTGATGGCGCGCGTGCGAAAGGCGCACGGGCGCTGAGCGCGTGAGTGGCGCGTGTGCGTTGATTGCGCGTGTGCAAGGATCGCGCACGTGCAAGCTGCAGGCGCGGACTGACTGCGCGTGTGCAAGGCTCGCGTGTGTTTGAATTGCATGCGTGCAAATCGCACGTGGGCACTGCCTGCGCGTGTGCATGGCTCATGCGTGTGCACGGACTGTTTTGCACGGGGCCCGTCTGCAACCGTTGCACCGATTGCACGTGTGCACGGTTCACGCGTGTGCATCGGTCGTGTGTGTGTGTGCACTGATTGTGTGCGTGAACGGGTGGCGCGTGCTCATGCCGGGCCCACGTGCAACAGTTGTGCATGTGCACGGGTTGCACACGTGTGTGGGTGTGTGGTGATAGCGTGTGTGCACGGAGGCAGGCGTGCGTGGGGGTGCGTGTGCCGCTTGTGCTTGTGTCACGCTTGCACGCGCATGCACACATGTGAGTGTGTTCCCATGTGGGCACACGTGCAACAGGAGCCGTGCACACGCGTGCTTTCCCATCTACGCACACACATGTGTTCCCAATGATGCACATGTGCCCTTGCACACGCATGTGCCCTTGCACACGTGCCCCTCCACACACCCCTCCCCATGCACACACATTCCCTGGCATACACACTTGTGCCCTTGCACACACAGGCACATCCCCGTGCATACCCAACAGTGCCCTTGCACACACACGTGCACACATGCATGCACACGCATGTGCCGTTGCACACCCCCCCATGCACTCCCCATTCCCTTGCACACACACGTGTCCGTGTGCACTCGTGCATCCCTGTGCGCATGTCCCTTGCACACCCCCACGTGCCCTTGCACACACACAGCTCCGTGCACTCCCCCTTCCCTTGCACGCACGTCCCCATGTGCACACGCACGTGCCCTTTCACACATACATGCACTCATGCTCCTTGCACACATATGTGCCCCTTGCACACCCACACTTGTGCCCTCGCACAGACACGCACGCAGCCCACACACACCCACCCCTTGCACACACACATGTCCCTTACACCCACACTTGTGCCCCTGCACACCCACAGTGCCCTTGCACACACACGCACACATGCCCCTTGCACTCACACTTGTGCCCCTTGCACACGCATGTGCCCCATGCACCCACACTTGTGCCCCTGCACACCCACAGTGCCCTTGCACACCCACATGCACACTTGTGCCCTTGCACACACACACGCAAGCGCGCCCCTCACACACACACACTTGTGCCCGTGCACACACACTCCCCTATGTGCCCCTTGCACACCCACCCACGTGCCCTCATATCCACACATGCACACGTGCCGCGCGCACACACGCAGTTATGCCCTTGCACATCCAGGTACCCCTTGCACACACACTTGTGCCCCGTCACACCCATGTGCCCCTTGCACACCCCCTTCCACGTGCCCCTTGCAGCCGCCCCACATGCCCTTGCACACACACACACACGTGCCCCTTGTAGACACACTTGTGCCCTTGCGCACCCACGTGCCCTTGCACACCCACATACACACATGCCCCATGCACACCCAGCCCCTCCACGTGCCCCTCGCACAAACGCCGACGTGCCCCTTGCACACACAACCATGTGCCCCTTGCACACACCCACATACACTTATGCCCTTGCACATCCACGTGCCCCTTGAACACCCAAATACACACTTGTGCCCTTGCACACCCACATCCCCTCGCACACCCCCACACACCCACGTGCCCCTTGCACACCCACTTGTGCCCTTGCACACCCACATCCCCTCGCACACCCACATACACCCACGTGCCCCTTGCACACACACTTGTGCCCTTGCACACCCACATCCCCTCGCACACCCACACACCCCCCACGTGCCCCTTGCACACCCACGTGCCCCTTGCACACCCACTTGTGCCCTTGCACACCCACATCCCCTCGCACACCCACACACACCCACGTGCCCCTTGCACACCCACGTGCCCCTTGCACACCCACATCCCCTCGCACACCCACATACACCCACGTGCCCTCGCACACACACTTGTGTCCTTGCACACCCACATCCCCTCGCACACCCACACCCACGTGCCCCTTGCACACCCACGTGCCCCTTGCACACACTTGTGCCCTCGCACACCCCCACGTGCCCCTTGCACACCCACACGCACATTTGTGCCCTCGCACACCCACGTGCCCCCCCCACGTGCCCCTCGCACACACACTTGTGCCCTCGCACACCCACCCCTCCCCCCCGCATGCACACGTGACCCCCCGCCCCTCCCCCCCCCGGCCTCGGCCGTCTCTAAGGGCTCTCGTGTCGTCGCGCCTCGCCCCGCCCCCCGCCCCGCCCCCTCCGAGGCAACGACCAATCACACGAATGTCTTCCAATGCCCCGCCCACCCCCCCCGCCCCGCCCCCCACCTGGGTCCCCTCCGGGGGGGGGAGGGGGGGGACCCCCCCAAATACACTGTGACCCCAGCGGGGAGGGGGGCAATTAGGCTCTAATTAACCCCCCCGGGGCTTAATTAACCCCCCCGGGTTTATTTACCCCTCCCCCAGGGCTTAATTACACCCCCCCGGGCTTAATTACTCCCCCCCCCGGGCTAAATTACCCCCCCCTCGGGTTTAATTACCCCCCCCGGGGCTTAATTACCCCCCCCAGGGTTTAATTATCCCCCCCTGGGGCTTAATTGCCCCCCCTCCGGGTTTAATTACCCCCCCCGGGGTTTAATTATCCCCCCCTGGGGCTTAATTGCCCCCCCCCGGGTTTAATTATCAACCCCCGGGGCTTAATTACCCCCCCAGGGTTTAATTATTCCCCCCCCCGGGGCTTAATTACCCCCCCCGGGGCTTAATTAACCCCCCCCGGGTTTAATTACCCCCCCCCCAATATAGAAAGGCCCCCCCCTCCCCCCCCAGGTCCCAGGTGCCCCTCCCCCCCCGGCCGCCCCTCCCCCCGCTCCGCCGGCGCTGCCCCTCCCCCCGCTCCCCCCCCCCCGGTGTATAAAGGATCGGGTGTAATTAATTAACGACTTAATTACCGGATTTTATTTGCAAATATAAAGTATCGGAGAAAGAGCCCCCCCTCCCCCCCGCGTGTGCAAGGCTGAGTGTGCAAAGGGGCGGGCGAGGGGGGTGGGTGTGCAAGGGGGGGCGAGTGTGCAAGGGGGTGAGTGTGCAAGGCTGAGTGTGCAAAGGGGCGGGCGAGGGGGTGGGTGTGCAAGGGGGGCGAGTGTGCAAGCGGGTGTGCAAAGGGGGTGGGTGTGCAAAGGGGCGTGTGGGAGGGGTGGGCGTGTAAAGGGGCGTGCAAAGGGGCGTGCAAGGGGTGGGCGTGTGAAGGGGGTGAGTGTGCGAAGGGGGGTGAGTGTGCAAAGGGGCTTGTGAGGGTCGATGGGCGTGCAAAGGGGTGGGTGAGGGTGGGTAGGCGTGCAAAGGAGTGTGCATGGGGGCTCGGGGGGCACGTGAGAGTGGGTGCGTGTGCAAAGGGGCGTGCAAGGGATGATGGGTGTGCAAAGGGACGTTTGGGAGGGTGGATGAGAGTGCAAAGGGGCGTGCGAGGACGGGTGGGTGTGCAAAGGGGGTGAGTGTGCAAATGGGCGTGCGGGGGGTGCAAAGGGCGGGTGGGAGGGTGGGTGAGTGTGCGAGGGGCGTGCGAGGGTCGATGGGTGTGCAAAGGGGGGTGGGTGTGCAAAGGGGCGTGTGAGGGGGCACGGGTGGGCACGGGGGTGTGCGAGAGTGGGTGCGTGTGCAAAGGGGCGTGCGAGGGTCGGTGGGTGTGCAAAGGGGCGTGCGAGGGTGGGTAGGCGTGCAAAGGAGCGTGCATGGGGGCACGGGTGGGCACGGGGAGTGTGAGAGTGGGTGCTTGTGCAAACAGGCGTGCGAGGGTTGATGGGTGTGCAAAGGGGTGTGCGAGGGTGGGTGAGTGGGCAAAGGGGCGTGCGGGACGGTGGGTGAGTGTGCAAAGGGGCGTGCAAATGGGGAGGGGCGGGCGAGGGTGGGTGCTCGAGCGTGCAAAAAGGGGCGTGCAACGGCGAACGGGCGTGCAAAAGGGGCGGTGCACCACGGAGCTCCTCCCGCTCCCCCTCAAGCCCCGCCCCCTCGGTGGGACGCAGCGGCGGGGAGCCACGCCCCCTCCTCGGGCACGCCTCGGACGAGCCACGCCCCCCCTCCGGGGGCGGAGCCGGTCGGGCCCCGCCCCCTCTCTAGAGACCACGCCTCCTCTCTAGAGGCCCCCGCCCCCCTCCCTGGAGGCCACGCCCCCTCTAGCCCTCCCCATTCCCCCCCTCTCCCTATAGGGTCTCCCCCATGGCCCCTCCCACCCCATAGGGGCCCCCCCCATAGGGACCCCCCCCCTCTATGGGGACCCCCCATAGGTGCCCCCCCCCCATAGGGACCCCCGTATAAGGGTGCCCCCCCCCATGGGTGCCCCCCCCCCCATAGGGACCCCTCTATAGGTGCGTGCCCCCCCCCCAGGGACCCCCTATAGTTATAGTCCCCCCCATATGTGCCCCCCCCAGGGACCCCCAATATTTATTTATGCCCCCCATAGGTGCCCCCCATAGGTGCCCCCCCCATATGCCCCCCCCAGAGACCCCCAATACTTATGCCCCCCTTATGTGCCCCCCCAGAGACCCCCTATATTTATGCCCCCCCCATAGGTGTTCCCCTATATGTCCCCCCCCGGAGACCCCTTATATTTATGTGCCCCCATATGTGCCCCCCCAGGGACCCCCAATATTTATGCCCCCCCACAGACAACCCCAATATTTTTAGGCCCCCATATGTCCCCCCCCCCAGAGACCCCCTATATTTATTCCCCCCCCAGTGACCCCCCTATATTTATTCCCCCCCATAGACACCCCCAATATTTACGTGCCCCCATATGTGCCCCCCCACAGACACCCCCAATATTTATGTCCTCCATATAGACCCCATATATTTATGCCCCCCCCAGGGACCCCTTATATTTATGCCCCCCCATATGTGCCCCCCCCAGGGACCCCCAATATTTTTACCCCCCATATGTCCCCCCCATAGAGACCCCCAATATTTATGCCCCCCCCAGAGACGCCCAATATTTATGCCCCCCCATATGTCCCCCCATATGTCCCCCCCATATGTCCCCCCAATATTTATGCCCCCCCATATGTGCCCCCCCCCAGGGACCCCCAATATTTATTTCCCCCCATAGAGACCCCCAATATTAATCCCCCCCCATAGGGACCCCCAATATTTATGCCCCCCCGGGACCCCCAAAATTTATGCCCCCCCATATATGCCCCCCACAGAGACCCCCAATACTTATGCCCCCCATATGTGCCCCCCCCCAGAGACCCCATATATTTATGCCCCCCATAGGGACCCCCAATATTTATGCCCCCCCCGGGACCCCCAATATTTATGCCCCCCCATATATGCCCCCCCACAGAGACCCCCAATACTTATGCCCCCCATATGTGCCCCCCCCAGAGACCCCATATATTTATGCCCCCCATAGGGACCCCCAACATTTATGCCCCCCCATAGGTGCCCCCCCCAAGGACCCCCAATATTTATGCCCCCATATGCCCCCCCACATAGAGACCCCCTATACTTATGCCCCCCCCATATGTCCCCCCCCCAGGGACCCCCAATATTTATGCCCCTCCCATAGGTGCCCCCCCCATAGAGACCCCATATATTTATGCCCCCCATATGCCCCCCCCAGGGACCCCCAATATTTATGCCCCCCCATCACCCCCCCCGAGACCCCCAATATTTCTGCCCCCCCAGGGACCCCCCTATATTCATTCCCCCCCATATGTCCCCCCAATATTTTTACCCCCCCACATGTCCCCCCCATAGAGACCCCCAATATTTATGCCCCCCCATTATGTGCCCCCCCATAAAGACCCCCAATATTTATGCCCCCCCATTATGTGCCCCCCCATAAAGACCCCCAATATTTATGCCCCCCCCGTGCCCCCCCCATAAAGCCCCCATATATTTATGCCCCCCCAGGGACCCCCAATATTTTTACCCCCCCCCATAGAGACCCCCAATATTCCCCCCCCGCCCCCCCCCGCCCCCCCCCGCCCCCTGGCGGCGTCGCGCGGACACCGCCCCCCCTCGGCACCTGCCGACACCGGGAAAAGCCGCTTCGGCTCCTTTCGGCTCCATTCGGCTCCGTTCGGGCCGGTTCGGGAGGGTTCGGGTCGGTTCGGTTTTTTTTTTTTTTTTTTTTTTTCCCCCCTCGGGTCGAGCCGTTGACTCTCGGCGACGTTCGGGTCGGTTCGGAAACGTTCGGGCTGGTTCGGCTGTTCTCGGCCCGGCTCGGCTCGGCTCGGTACGGCAGGTGAGAGCGGGCCCGGCCGGGGAACCCGGGCGCTCTGAGGGGGGGGGGGGGGAGGCAGATTTGGGGGGGCTGGGGGCAGATTTGGGGGGGGGGGAGGTGGGGGGGGCAGGTCTGGGGGGTAGGTTGGGGGGGCAGGGTTTGGGGGGGGCTCGTTTGGAGGGGGAGGCTGGGGGAGGGGGGAAAATTTGGGGGGGGGGCAGGTTGGGGGGTAGGTAGGCCTTGGGGTACGGGGCGGGGGGGGCAGTTGGGGGGGGCTGGTGTGGGGGGGTGGGTTTGGGGGTGCAGGAAGGAGGGGAAGGTTTTGGGGGGGTGGTTTGGGGGGGGAGGATTTGGGGGGCGAGTAGTGGGGGGCAGGTTTGGGGGGCAGGTCTGTGGGGCTGGTTTTGGGGGGGGCAGGAATGAGGGGCAGGTGTGGGGGGGGCTGGTTTGGGGGGGGCTGGTTTGGGGGTACAGGGCTGAGAGGGGGAAAATGTGGGGCAAGTATTGGGGGGCTGGTTTGGGGGGGCAGGAATGAGGGGCAGGTTTATGTGGGGCTGGTTTGGGGGGGCTGGTTTGGGGGTACAGGAATGAGGGGCAGGTTTTGGGGGGCTGGTTTGGGGGGGCTGGTTTGGGGGTACAGGAATGAGGGGCAGGTTTTGGGGGGCTGGTTTGGGGGGGGCTGGTTGGGGGTACAGGAATGAGGGGCAGGTTTTGGGGGGCTGGTTTGGGGGGGCTGGTTTGGGGGTACAGGAATGAGGGGCAGGTCTGGGGGGGGCTGGTTTGGGGGTACAGGGCTGAGAGGGGGAAAATGTGGGGCAAGTATTGGGGGGCTGGTTTGGGGGGGCAGGAATGAGGGGCAGGTTTATGTGGGGCTGGTTTGGGGGGGCTGGTTTGGGGGTACAGGAATGAGGGGCAGGTTTTGGGGGGCTGGTTTGGGGGGGCTGGTTTGGGGGTACAGGAATGAGGGGCAGGTCTGGGGGGGCTGGTTTGGGGGTACAGGGCTGAGAGGGGGAAAATGTGGGGCAAGTATCGGGGGGCTGGTTTGGGGGGGCTGGTTTTGGGGTACGGGAATGAGGGGCTGGTTTGGGGGGGCAGGTCTGTGGGGCTGGTTTGGGGGGGCAGAATTGTGGGGCTGGTTTGGGGGGGCTGGTTTTGGGGGGGCAGGTCTGTGGGGCAGGTTTTGGGGTACAGGACTGAGGGGCAGGTTTATGTGGGGCTGGTTTGGGGGTACAGGGCTGGGAGGGGTACGTATGTGGGGCAATTTTTGGGGGGCAGGTTTGGGGTACCAGATCTGTGGGGCAGGTTTTGGGGTACAGGACTGAGGGGCAGGTCTGGGGGGGGCTGGTTGGGGGTACAGGGCTGAGAGGGGGGAAATGTGGGGCAAGTATCGGGGGGCTGGTTTGGGGAGGCTGGTTTTGGGGTACAGGAATGAGGGGCAGGTTTTGGGGGGCTGGTTTGGGGGGGCAGGTCTGTGGGGCAGGTTTGGGGGTACAGGAATGTGGGGCAGGTTTATGTGGGGCTGGTTTGGGGGGGCAGGTCTGTGGGGCTGGTTTTGGGGGGGGCAGGAATGAGGGGCAGGTGTATGGGGGGCTGGTTTGGGGGGGCTGGTTTGGGGGTACAGGGCTGGGAGGGGTACATATGTGGGGCAATTTGGGGGGGGCAGGTTTGGGGTACCAGATCTGTGGGGCAGGTTTTGGGGTACAGGACTGAGAGGCCGGTCTATGGGGGGCAGGTTTGGGGGTGCAGGAATGAGGGGCAGGTTTATGTGGGACAGATTTGGGGGGGCAGGTCTGTGGGGCAGGTTTGGGGGTACAGGGCTGGGGGGCAGGTCTGGGGGGGCTGGTTGGGGGTACAGGGCTGAGAGGGGGAAAATGTGGGGCAAGTATTGGGGGGCTGGTTTGGAGGGGCTGGTTTTGGGGTACAGGAATGAGGGGCTGGTTTGGGGGGCAGGTCTGTGGGGCAGGTTTGGGGGTACAGGGCTGGGAGAGGCAATTATTGGGGGGCTGGTTTGGGGGGGCAGGTCTGGGGGGCAGGTTTTGGGGGGGCAGGAATGAGGGGCAGGTCTGGGGGGGCTGGTTTGGGGGTACAGGGCTGAGAGGGGGAAAATGTGGGGCAAGTATTGGGGGGCTGTTTTGGGGGGGCTGTTTTGGGGGTACGGGAATGTGGGGCAGGTTTATGTGGGACAGGTTTGGGGGCAGGTCTGTGGGGCTGGTTTGGGGGGGCAGAATTGTGGGGCTGGTTTGGGGGGGCTGGTTTTGGGGTACAGGAATGAGGGGCAGGTTTTGGGGGGCTGGTTTGGGGGGCAGGTGTGTGGGGCAGGTTTTGGGGTACAGGACTGAGGGGCAGGTTTATGTGGGGGCTGGTTTGGGGGGGCAGGTTTGTGGGGGTGGATTTGGGGTACAGGAATGAGGGGCCGGTTCATGGGGGGCAGATGTGGGGGGGGCAAGTCTGTAGGGCAGGTTTTTGGGGTGCAGGACTGGGGGGGAGCAGGGCCTTTGCAGTGGGGCAGAGCTGGGGGGGGGGCTGTAATGTCGGGGAGGGGGGCAGGTTTGGGGGGGGGTTCCCCCTTCAGTGGGGCAGATCTGGGGGTGCAGAGGTGGATATGGGGGGGGCTGTAAAGCAGGGAGGGGGGGCACTGTCCTGGGGGGGGGGGCAGATTTGGGGGTGCAGGGGCAGATCTGGGGGGAAGGGGGTTGCCCTGTGCTGGGGGAAGGGGCAGTTCTGGGGGGGCTGGGGGCAATTGTCAACCTTGGAGAGGGGCAGTTGTGGGGCTGGGGGGGGCAGCTGTGGGGGTCGTGGGGGGCAGTTGTGGGGCTGGGGGGGTCAGTTGTGGGGCCGGAATGCAGCTGTGGGGCTGGGGGGGGCAGCTGTGGGGCTGGGGGGGCAGCTGTGGGTGTCGTGGGGGTCAGTTGTGGGGCTTGGGGGGGCAGCTGTGGGTGTCGTGGGGGGCAGTTGTGGGGCTGGGGGGGGGCAGTTGTGGGGCTGGGGGTTCAGTTGTGGGGCTGGAGGGGTCAGCTGTGGGTGTCGTGGGGGCAGTTGTGGGGCTGGGGGGGCAGTTGTGGGGGTCGTGGGGGGCAGTTGTGGGGCTGGGGGGCAGCTGTGGGGGCCGTGGGGGTCAGTTGTGGGGCTGGGGGGGCAGTTGTGGGGGTCGTGGGGGGCAGTTGTGGGGCTGGGGGCAGCTGTGGGTGTCGTGGGGGTCAGTTGTGGGCCTGGGGGGTCAGTTGTGGGGCTGGGGGGGGCAGCTGTGGGGCTGGGGGGCAGCTGTGGGGGTCGTGGGGGGCAGTTGTGGGGCTGGGGGGGGGCAATTGTGGGTCTAGAGGGGGCAGTTGTGGGGCTGGGGGGTAGTTGTGGGTCTTGGGAGGGGCACTTGTGGGGCTGGGGGTCCCTGGGTGTGGATACACTTGGGGGCAGCCCCCTTGCTGTGCAGGGGATGGTGAAACCCCCCCTCGCACGAGAGCTGGGGGGGGGCTCTCCAGAAGGCCTGGGTCATCCCCCCCCCCCGCGGGTTTCCCTCGTGCGACGCTGTGCGGAGGCGGCCGCGGCAGCCGTGCGCGGGGGTGGCACGACGAGCGTGCGAGGGGGAGGGGGTGGCGTTCACACCTCTCGTGCATCGCACGAGGGGGCTGGGGGGGGGGGAGCACACCCAGGCGTCTGCCCCCCACACACACTCCCCCCCCCCCCAAAACACGTCTCTTCCCACAGGTCGCCGTCGCACGAGGGACACCCCCCCTCCGCCGCTCGTGAGCTCACGGCCCTCGTGCCGCATGGCCCAGTCTGGCCCCCGCCTTGCACACGTGCCCCCCCCCGGGCACCGCTGACCCCCCCCCCCAAAAAGCCCCGCCGAGGAGCCGCCCAGCAGGTGATGCCGTCGCACGAGGGCTCGCACGAGGGCTCGGGAGGGGGGGAGAGGGTGTGCATGGCTGTCGCACGAGGCGGGGGGGGGTGTCCGCGTGGTAGGGGGGGGCGGTTGTGAGCAGGGGGACGTGGGCGGTTGGGTTTGCACGCGCGCAGTGCTGCGTGAGCACGCTTGTGAGCATAAGCGCTGCGCTGGCACGAGCGTGTGCACACTTGTGAGCACAACCCCCTGCACGCTCACAGCCCTGCGCACGCTCGTGAGCGCAAGCGTGTGCGCTCAGGAGCGCAGGTGTGTGCACACTCATGAGCACAACCTCGTGCACGCTCATGAGCACAAGCATGTGCACAATTACGAGCCCAATTAAGTGCGCAAGCACAACTGTGCACAATTGCGAGCACAAGCATGTGCACAATCACAAGCATGACCCGATGCACTATCCGAACCCTGTGCACTAGCACAAGCACCATCACACTCACCCCACGCACACTCGTGAGCATAATTGGGCACAAGCACGTGCACAATCACACTCATAAGCCCATGCACACCCGTGAGTACGATTGTGCACAATCACAAGCATAAGCAGATTCACGATCACAACCCCACACACACTTGTGAGCACAAGCATGTGCACTACCATGAGCACATGCACATTCACAATCACACCCATGACCCCGCACACGCTTGTGAGCACAAGCACATGCGCTGTCACAAGTACGTGCACGTTCACAACCCCATGCACACTTTTGAGCACAATTGTGCACAATCATGAGCGCGTGCAAGTTCACAATCACACTCATGAGCACAAGCATGTGCACAATCATGACCACACACATGTTCACAAACCCCACGCACACTTCTGAGCATAATGGCGCATGATCACGTGCACGTTCACAATCACACTTGTGACCCCACACATGCTCATGACCACAAGCACATGCACAATCATGAGCATATGCACGTTCACAACCCCACGGACACTCGTGAGCACAAGCACATGCACAATCACGAGCATACGCGTGTTCATGAGCATACTTACGCTTGTGAGCACAAGGACGTGCGCTATCGCGAGCACGCGCATGTTCACAACCCTGCTCACACTCGTGAACACGAGCACGCGCACTATCACGACCACACGCATGTTCACAACCCTGCTCACACTCGTGAGCGCAAGCACGTGCACTGTTGCAAGCATGCGTGCGTTCACAACCCTGCTCACACTCATGAGCACAAGCGCGTGCACAACCCCATGCACACTCGTGAGCACATGCATGTGCACTATCACCAGCATAAGCATGTTCACACCCCTGTGCATGCTCCTGAGCACAAGCACGTACACAATCGTGAGCATGTGCACGTTCTCAATCCCGCGCACGCTCGTGAGCCCAATAACGCACGATGCTGAGCGTGTGCACATTCACAATCACACTCGCAACCCTGCATACACTCGTGAGCACAAGCACGAGCATACGCACGTTCGTGAGCATACGCACGCTCGTGAGCACAAGCACGTACACTATCACGAGCACACGTGTTCACAACCCTGCTCACACTCGTGAGCACAAGCATGTGCACTATTGCGAGCACATGCACGTTCACACCCCCGCACACGCTCCTGAGCACAAGCACGTACACAACCATGAGGATGTGCACATTCACTATCCCGCGCACGCTCGTGAGCCCAATAGTGCATGATCCTGAGCACGTGCACGTTCACAGTCGCACTCGGGACCCTGCGCACGCTCCTGAGCACAAGCATATGCACAATCACAAGCATATTCAAGTTGACGAGCATATGCATGCTTGTGAGCACAAGCACGTGCACTGTCGTGAGCACATGCATGTTCACAACCCTGCTCACCCTCATGAGCACAAGCACGTGCACTATCACGAGCACACACATGTTCACAACCCTGCTCACACTCGTGAGCACAAGCATGTGCACTATCACAAGCACACACAAGTTCACACCCCTGCTCACACTTGTGAGCACAAGCACGTGCACAGTCACCAGCATAAGCATCTTCACACCCCCGTGCACACTCATGAGCACAAGCACGTGTGCTATCACGAGCACACGTGTTCACAACCCTGCTCACCCTCATGAGCACAAGCACATGCACTATCATGAGCACACACATGTTCACAACCCTGTGCACACTCATGAGCACAAGCATGTGCACTATCACGAGCACGTGCATGTTCACAACCCTGCTCGTGCTCGTGAGCACAAGCATGTGCACTATCACCAGCATAAGCACGTTCACAACCCTGCTTACCCTTGTGAGCACAAGCATGTGCACTGTCATGAGCACATGTGTTCACAACCCTGCTCACACTTGTGAGCACAAGCACGTGTGCTATCGCAAGCGCACACATGTTCACAACCCTGCTAACCCTCGTGAGCACAAGCACGTGCACAATCACCAGCATAAGCGCGTTCACAACCCCATGAACACTTGTGAGCACAAGCACGTGCGCTATCGCGAGCACACGTGCATTCGCACCCCCGCTCACCCTCGTGAGCACAAGCACGTGCACTGTCATGAGCACACGAGTGTTCACACCCCTGCGCACGCTCGTGAGCACAAGCACGTGCGCTACCGCGAGCACACGCGCGTTCGCACCCCCGCTCACCCTCGTGAGCACAAGCACGTGCGCTACCGCGAGCACACGCGCGTTCGCACCCCCGCTCACCCTCGTGAGCACAAGCACGTGCGCTACCGCGAGCACACGCGCGTTCGCACCCCCGCTCACCCTCGTGAGCACAAGCACGTGCGCTACCGCGAGCACACGCGCGTTCGCACCCCCGCTCACCCTCGTGAGCACAAGCACGTGCGCTACCGCGAGCACACGCGCGTTCGCACCCCCGCTCACCCTCGTGAGCACAAGCACGTGCGCTACCGCGAGCACACGCGCGTTCGCACCCCCGCTCACCCTCGTGAGCACAAGCACGTGCGCTACCGCGAGCACACGCGCGTTCGCACCCCCGCTCACCCTCGTGAGCACAAGCACGTGCGCTACCGCGAGCACACGCGCGTTCGCACCCCCGCTCACCCTCGTGAGCACAAGCACGTGCGCTACCGCGAGCACACGCGCGTTTGCACCCCCGCTCACCCTCGTGAGCACAAGCACGTGCACTATCGCGAGCACACGTGCATTCACACCCCTGCTCACCCTCGTGAGCACAAGCACGTGCACTGTCATGAGCACACGAGTGTTCACACCCCTGCGCACGCTCGTGAGCACAAGCACGTGCGCTACCGCGAGCACACGCGCATTTGCACCCCCGCTCACCCTCGTGAGCACAAGCACGTGCGCTATCGCGAGCACATGTGCATTCACACCCCTGCTCACCCTCGTGAGCACAAGCACGTGCACTGTCATGAGCACACGAGTGTTCACACCCCTGCGCACGCTCGTGAGCACAAGCACGTGCGCTACCGCGAGCACACGCGCGTTTGCACCCCCGCTCACCCTCGTGAGCACAAGCACGTGCGCTACCGCGAGCACACGCGCGTTCGCACCCCCGCTCACCCTCGTGAGCACGAGCGCCTGCGCAGCCGCGAGCGTGAGCCCCGTTCACCGTCGCGCTGGCGACACCCGCGCGCTCCCTCCGGTGCACGAGCGCGTGCCCCGTCGCCGGCCTCGACGCGTTCCCGACCCCCCCGCGGCCCGCCGTCCCCGGGCGTGCGAGGCGAGCGTGCGAGGGGGCTCCGCTGGTGCGCAGGCGGCCATGTCGGGGGACTACGAGGAGGACGTGTGCCGCAGCGCCCTGCGCCTGGTGCAAGAGCTCTGCTTCGCCCCCCGCGCCCGCCCCCCCCACGACAAGTGCCTCGAGTTCACCGACCTCCTGCGCCACCGCGGCCACCCCCGGCCCTCCGACGCCGGTCAGCACCCGAACCCCCCCCCCAAAAGGGATGGGACCCCCCCCCCAAGGGATGGGACCCCCCCCAAAAGGATGGGACCCCCCCAAAAGGCATGGGACCCCCCCCAAGGGATGGGACCCCCCCCAAAGGGATGGGACCTCCCAAGGCATGGGACCCCCCCAAGGGATGGGACACCCCTAAAGGCATGGGACCCCCCCCCCAAGGGATGGGACCCCCCCCCAAGGGATGGGACACCCCCAAAGGGATGGGACACCCCAAAAGGCATGGGACCCCCCCCAAGGGATGGGACCCCCCCCCCAAGGGATGGGACACCCCCAAAGGGATGGGACCTCCCAAGGCATGGGACCCCCCCAAAGGGATGGGACCCCCCCCAAAGGCATGGGACCCCCCCCCAAGGCATGGGACCCCACCCAAGGGATGGGACCCCCCCCAAGGCATGGGAACCCCCCCCCCAAGGCATGGGACCCCCCCAAGGGATGGAAGCCCCCCAAAGGGATGTGACCCCCCCCAAAGGCATGGGACCCCACCCAAGGGATGGGACCCCCTGCAAGGCATGGGAACCCCCCCAAAAGGCATGGGACCCCCCCCCCCAAGGGATGGGACCCCCCCAAAGGGATGGGACCCCCCCCCAAGGCATGGGAACCCCCCCAAAGGGATGGGACCCCCCCCAAGGGATGGGACCCCCCCCCCAAGGCATGGGACCCCCCCAAGGATGGGACCCCCCAAGGGATGGGACACGCCCAAAGGGATAGGACACCCCAAAAGGCACAGGACCCCCCCCCAAGGCATGGGACCCCCCCAAGGATGGGACCCCCCCAAAGGCATGGGACCCCCCCAAGGGATGGGACCTCCCAAGGATGGGACCCCCCCAAAGGCATGGGATCCCCCCCCAAGGGATGGGACCCCCCCCAAGGGATAGGACACCCCCCCAAGGGATGGGACCTCCCAAGGCATGGGACCCCCCCAAAGGGATGGGACCCCCCCAAAAGGCATGGGACCCCCCCAAGGGATGGGACACCCCAAAAGGCACGGGACCCCCCCCAAGGCATGGGACCCCCCCAAGGATGGGACCCCCCCAAGGGAGGGACACCCCCAAAGGGATGGGACACCCCCAAAAGGGATGGGACCCCCCCCAAAGGATAGGACCCCCCCAAAGGGATGGGACCCCCCAAAAGGGATGGGACCCCCCCACCAAGGCATGGGCCCCCCCCCCAAGGGAGAGGACACCCCCAAAGGGATGGGACACCCCAAAAGGCATGGGACCCCCCCCCAAAGGGATGGGACCCCCCCCAAAGGCATGGGACCCCCCCAGGGACAGGACACCCCCAATGACAGGACCACCCAAAGGCATGGGACCCCCCCCCAAGAGATGGGACCCCCCCAGGGACAGGAGACCCCCAAGGAATGGGACCCTCCAAAGGCATGGGACCCCCCCCCACCAAGGGATGGGACCCCCCCAAGGATGGCACCCCCCAAAAGTCATGGGGCCCCCCCCAGGGACGGGACCCCCATGGAATGGGACACCCCCCCTAGAGAACAGCCCCCCCCCCCCCCCGCTGTGGGATGGTGTCGCGCCCCCCCCCCGATTTGGGGGGGCTGAGGGGGGGGCAGGGAGTCCAGGAGGGTGATGGGGCACCCATGTCCCACATTTGGGGACCCCCAGGGGGGTGGTGGGACCCTCGGGTGGGTTTTGGGGACCCTCAGGTGGGTGGTGGGGACCCCAGGAGGGTTTTGGGGACCCCCAGGAGGATGATGGGGACCCCAAGTGGGTGAGGGGACCCCAGAAGGGTGTTGGGTGCCTCGGGTTTTAGGGACCCCCCAGGAGGGTTTTAGGGACCCCCAGGAGGGTGGTGGGACCCCAGGAGGGTGCTGGGTCCCTCCAGCGGGTTTGGGGGACCCCCAGGAGGGTTTTAGGGACCCCAAGAGGGTGACAGGGACCCCAGGAGGGTGCTGGGGACCCCAAGAGGGTGCTGGATCCTTCGGGTGGGTTTTGGGGACCCCCAGGAGGATGATGGGGACCCCAGGTGGGTGGTGGGACCCCAAAAGGGTGTTGGGTGCCTCAGGTGGGTTTTAGGGACCCCCCCAGCAGGGTTTTATGGACCCCAAGAGGGTGCTGGGGACCCCAAGTGTGTTTTAGGGACCCCCAAGAGGGTGCTGGGGACCCCAGGAGGGTGCTGGGTCCCTTAGGTGGGTTTTGGGGACCCCCAGGAGGGTTTTAGGGCCCCCCAAGAGGGTGCCAGGGACCCCCAGGAGAGTTTTAGAGACCCCCCCAGGAGGGTGCCAGGGCCCCCAAGAAGATGGTGGGACCCCAAGAGGGTGCTGCTGACCCCAGGAGGGTGCTGGGTCCCTCGGGTGGGTTTTGGGGACCCCCAGGAGGGTGGTGGGACCCCAAAAGGGTGTTGGGTGCCTCAGGTGGGTTTGAGGGACCCCCAGGAGTGTTTTAGGGACCCCCAGGTGGGTGACAGGGACCCCAAAAACATGGTGGGACCCTGGGAGGGTGCTGGGTCCCTCGTGTGGGTTTTGGGGACCCCCAGGTGGGTGGTGGGGACGCCAGGAAGGTTTTGGGGACCCCCAGGAAGGTTTTAGGGCCCCCCAAGAGGGTTTTGGGGACCCCCAGGAGGGTTTTGGGGCCCCCCAGGCGGGTGCCAGGGCCCCCAAGAACATGGTGGGACCCCAAGAGGGTGCTGGTGACCCCGGGAGGGTGCTGGGTCCCTCGGGTGGGTTTTGGGGACCCCCAGGAGGATGATGGGGACCCCAGGTGGGTGAGGGGACCCCAGAAGGGTGTTGGGTGCCTCAGGTGGGTTTTAGGGACCCCCCAGGAAGGTGACAGGGACCCCAAGAGGGTTTTAGGGACCCCCAAGAGGTTGCTGGGTCCCTCGGGTGGGTTTTGGGGACCCCCAGGAGGGTTTTAGGGCCCCCCAGGTGGGTGCCAGGGCCCCCAAGAACATGGTGGGACCCCAAGAGGGTGCTGGTGACCCCAGGAGGGTGCTGGGTCCCTCGGGTGGGTTTTGGGGACCCCCAGCAGGATGATGGGGACCCCAGGTGGGTGGTGGGACCCCAGAAGGGTGTTGGGTGCCTCAGGTGGGTTTTAGGGACCCCCCAGGAAGGTGACAGGGACCCCAAGAGGGTTTTAGGGACCCCAGGAGGGTTTTAGGGACCCCCAGGTGGGTGACAGGGACCCCCAAGGGGTTGCTGGGTCCCTCGGGTGGGTTTTGGGGACCCCCAGGTGGGTGGTGGGGAGCCCAGGAAGGTTTTGAGGACCCCCAAGAACATGGTGGGACCCCAAGAGGGTGCTGCTGACCCCAGGAGGGTGCTGGGTCCCTCGGGTGGGTTTTGGGGACCCCCAGGTGGGTGGTGGGGCCCCCCAGGCGGGTGCCAGGGCCCCCAAGAACATGGTGGGACCCCAAGAGGGTGCTGGGTCCCTGGGGTGGGTTTTAGCCCCCTCCCCCTCAGGTTTTGGGGTCCCCCCCCGAAGTTTTACCCCCTCCCACCATTGGTGCCCCCCCCCCTTTTTTTTTTGTGTCCCCCCCCCCCCCAGAGGTGTCCGTCAGCCTGCTCTCCGTCATCGTCACCTTCTGCGGCATCGTGCTCCTGGGGGTCTCGCTCTTCGTCTCCTGGAAACTCTGCTGGGTCCCCTGGCGCCATAAGGGGGGGCCGGGGGCCCCCCCCCGAAAGGAACCCCCCCAAAGTGGAGGGGTTGCTTTCGGGGACCCCCTAAGCGAGCGAGGGGAGCCGGGGCCCGAACCCCCCCCCGAGCGCTGTTACCTGGACATGGGGCCTTGTCCTGAAGGGGGGGGGGCGGGCGCTTGGGCCCCCCCAGCTTCAAGGGACCCCCCAGGTGCCCCCCCAGGGTCCCCCTGAACTGGGGGGGGACGGGACGGGGACTGGGAGTCTGCCCAGTGCCCCCTCCCAGCAGCATGTGGTCGGGCTGGCCAGCAGGTAGGGACTGGGGGGGGGGAATGGGGACTGGGGGGGGGCGTGGGGGGACATGGGGTGGGGGGGATGTGGGGATGGGGACAGGGGACATGGGGGGGACGTGGGGGGGGGCACGGGGGGACATGGGGGGGACATGGGATGGGGCCAGGGGACATGGGGGGGGGGACATGGGATGGGGACAAGGGACATGGGGGGGGACATGGGGTGGGGGGGACGTGGGGATGGGGACAGGGGACATGGGGGGGACGTGGGGATTGGGGGACATGGGATGGGGCCAGGGGACATGGGGGGGGGACATGGGGGGGGGTGGGACACGGGATGGGGACAGGGGACATGGGGGGGGACATGGGGTGGGGGGGACGTGGGGATGGGGGGGCACAGGATGGGGACAGGGGACATGGGGGGGAGATGGGGGGGGTGACATGGGGACAGGGGACATGGGGGGGACATGGGGTGGGGGGGACGTGGGGATGGGGGGGCACAGGATGGGGACAGGGGACATGGGGGGGAGATGGGGGGGGTGACATGGGGATGGGGGGACATGGGGGGGGCATGGGGTGGGGGGGGACGTGGGGTGGGGGGGGACATGGGATGGGGACAAGGGACAGGGGGGGGTGACATGGGGGGACATGGGATGGGGGGGACGTGGGGATGGGGGGGCACAGGATGGGGACAGGGGACATGGGGGGGACATGGGGTGGGGGGGGACATGGGATGGGGACAAGGGGGAGACGTGGGGATGGGGGGGACATTGGGGGACATGGGATGGGGGGGTCATGGGGATGGGGACAGGGGACATGAGGGGGACATGGGGTAGGGGGGGACGTGGGGATGGGGGGACATGGGGACAGGGGGGACAGATGGGGACAGGGGACGTGGGGGGGGACATGGGGGGGGTGACATGGGGATGGGGGGGTGACAAGGGGATGGGGGGGGCACAGGATGGGGACAGCATGGGGACAAGGGACATGGGGGGGGCATGGGGTGGGGGGGGACATGGGGGGGGTTGTGGGGACGGGGGGTGAATTGGGGATGGGGGAACATGGGGGGGGCACAGAGTGACACGGGGGGGGGGATGTGACACGGGGACAAGGAGTGACCCCCCCCAACACCCCCCCCCCCCCCATTTTTTCCCCCTCCCAGCACCCCCCTCCTCCTCCCCGACGACAAACCCGACCAAAACCCGACGCACTTGGGCCAAATCCAACCGGAATTGTACCGGCCCGGCGAGGGCGAAACGGGGGGATTCAAAGGAGCCGGGGGGGGGGGCAAAGGGGGGACCCCCCCCCCAAAACTGCGGCCGCTTGAGCGTGGCTTTACGTTACGCCTACGGCTCCCAACAACTCGTCGTCCGCGTCCTCCGCGCTCTCGACCTGCCGGCCAAAGACGCCAACGGCTTTTCCGACCCTTACGTCAAAATCTACCTCTTGCCCGACCGGAAAAAAAAATTCCAGACGAAAGTGCATCGGAAAACCTTAAATCCCGTTTTCGACGAAACTTTTAGTTTCGGGGTCCCCTTCGGGGAGCTGCCGGCGCGGCGGTTGCATTTCAGCGTCTACGATTTCGATCGGTTTTCGCGGCACGATTTGATCGGGCAGGTGGTGCTGGATAATCTCCTGGAAGCGGCCGAGAGGGGACCCGACGTCCCCATCTGGAGGGACATCGTGGAGGGCAGCGGGGTGAGTGACACGGGGGGGGGGACGGACAGAAATTTGGGGAGGGGGGGGGCGAGGGATGGGAGGGATCGCGGGAAAATTTGCAGGGGGGTTATTCGCGGGAGGGTTGTCGCGGGTGCGTTCGGAGGAGATTTATTTGCAGAATTTGCAGGAGAAGGATTTGCAAAACAATTTGGAGGAGAATTATTTGCCGAATTTGCAGGAGAAGGATTTGCAAAAGAATTCGCTGCAGAATTAGTTGCAGAACTATTTGCAGGTGCATTTGCAGGAGAATTAGTTGCAGGAGAATGATTTGGAGGAGATTTATTTGCAGAATTTGCAGGAGAAGGATTTGCAAAAGAATTTGGAGGAGAATTATTTGCAGAATTTGCAGGAGAAGGATTTGCAAAAGAATTTGGAGGAGAATTATTTGCAGAATTTGCAGGAGAAGGATTTGCAAAAGAATTTGCTGCAGAATTAGTTGCAGAACTATTTGCAGGTGCATTTGCAGGAGAATTAGTTGCAGGAGAATTAGTTGCAGGAGAATTATTTGCAGGCGCATTTGCAGGAGAATGATTTGGAGGAGAATTATTTGGAGGAGATTTATTTGCAGAATTTGCAGGAGAAGGATTTGCAAAAGAATTTGGAGGAGAATTATTTGCAGAATTTGCAGGAGAAGGATTTGCAAAAGAATTTGCTGCAGAATTAGTTGCAGAACTATTTGCAGGTGCATTTGCAGGAGAATTAGTTGCAGGAGAATTAGTTGCAGGAGAATTATTTGCAGGCGCATTTGCAGGAGAATGATTTGGAGGAGAATTATTTGGAGGAGATTTATTTGCAGAATTTGCAGGAGAAGGATTTGCAAAAGAATTTGGAGGAGAATTATTTGCAGAATTTGCAGGAGAAGGATTTGCAAAAGAATTTGCTGCAGAATTAGTTGCAGAACTATTTGCAGGTGCATTTGCAGGAGAATTAGTTGCAGGAGAATTAGTTGCAGGAGAATTAGTTGCAGGCGCATTTGCAGGAGAATGATTTGGAGGAGAATTATTTGCAGAATTTGCAGGAGAATGATTTGCAAAAGAATTTGCAGGAGAATTATTTGCAGGAGAATTATTTGCAGGTGCATTTGCAGGAGAAGGATTTGCAAAAGAATTTGCTGCAGAATTAGTTGCAGAACTATTTGCAGGTGCATTTGCAGGAGAATTATTTGCAGGAGAATTAGTTGCAGGAGAATTATTTGCAGGCGCATTTGCAGGAGAATTATTTGCAGGAGAATGATTTGGAGGAGATTTATTTGCAGAATTTGCAGGAGAAGGATTTGCAAAAGAATTTGGAGGAGAATTATTTGCAGAATTTGCAGGAGAAGGATTTGCAAAAGAATTTGCTGCAGAATTAGTTGCAGAACTATTTGCAGGTGCATTTGCAGGAGAATTATTTGCAGGAGAATTAGTTGCAGGAGAATTATTTGCAGGTGCATTTGCAGGAGAATTATTTGCAGGAGAATGATTTGGAGGAGAATTATTTGCAGAATTTGCAGGAGAATGATTTGCAAAAGAATTTGGAGGAGAATTATTTGCAGAATTTGCAGGAGAAGGATTTGCAAAAGAATTTGCTGCAGAATTAGTTGCAGAACTATTTGCAGGTGCATTTGCAGGAGAATGATTTGCAGGAGAATTAGTTGCAGGAGAATTATTTGCAGGTGCATTTGCAGGAGAATTATTTGCAGGAGAATGATTTGGAGGAGAATTATTTGCAGAATTTGCAGGAGAAGGATTTGCAAAAGAATTTGCTGCAGAATTAGTTGCAGAACTATTTGCAGGTGCATTTGCAGGAGAATTAGTTGCAGGAGAATGATTTGGAGGAGATTTATTTGCAGAATTTGCAGGAGAAGGATTTGCAAAAGAATTTGGAGGAGAATTATTTGCAGAATTTGCAGGAGAAGGATTTGCAAAAGAATTTGCAGGAGAATTATTTGCAGAATTTGCAGGAGAAGGATTTGCAAAAGAATTTGCTGCAGAATTAGTTGCAGAACTATTTGCAGGTGCATTTGCCAGAGAATTATTTGCAGGAGAATTAGTTGCAGGAGAATTATTTGCAGGTGCATTTGCAGGAGAATTATTTGCAGGAGAATGATTTGGAGGAGATTTATTTGCAGAATTTGCAGGAGAAGGATTTGCAAAAGAATTTGCTGCAGAATTAGTTGCAGAACTATTTGCAGGTGCATTTGCAGGAGAATTATTTGCAGGAGAATGATTTGGAGGAGATTTATTTGCAGAATTTGCAGGAGAAGGATTTGCAAAAGAATTTGGAGGAGAATTATTTGCAGAATTTGCAGGAGAATGATTTGCAAAAGAATTTGCTGCAGAATTAGTTGCAGAACTATTTGCAGGTGCATTTGCAGGAGAATTAGTTGCAGGAGAATTAGTTGCAGGAGAATTATTTGCAGGCGCATTTGCAGGAGAATGATTTGCAGGAGAATTATTTGCAGAATTTGCAGGAGAATTATTTGCAAAAGAATTTGCAGGTGCATTTGCAGGAGAATGATTCGCAAAAGAATTTGCAGGAGAATTATTTGCAGGAGAATTATTTGCAGGTGCATTTGCAGGAGAAGGATTTGCAAAAGAATTTGGAGGAGAATTATTTGCCGAATTTGCAGGAGAAGGATTTGCAAAAGAATTTGCTGCAGAATTAGTTGCAGAACTATTTGCAGGTGCATTTGCAGGAGAATTATTTCCAGGAGAATTAGTTGCAGGAGAATTATTTGCAGGTGCATTATTTGCAAGAGAATTATTTGCAGGTGCATTTGCAGGAGAATTATTTGCAGGAGAATGATTTGGAGGAGATTTATTTGCAGAATTTGCAGGAGAAGGATTTGCAAAAGAATTTGGAGGAGAATTATTTGCAGAATTTGCAGGAGAATGATTTGCAAAAGAATTTGCTGCAGAATTAGTTGCAGAACTATTTGCAGGTGCATTTGCAGGAGAATTATTTGCAGGAGAATTAGTTGCAGAAGAATTATTTGCAGGCGCATTATTTGCAGGAGAATTATTTGCAGGTGCATTTACAGGAGAATTATTTGCAGGAGAATGATTTGGAGGAGATTTATTTGCAGAATTTGCAGGAGAAGGATTTGCAAAAGAATTTGGAGGAGAATTATTTGCAGAATTTGCAGGAGAAGGATTTGCAAAAGAATTTGCTGCAGAACTATTTGCAGGTGCATTTGCAGGAGAATTATTTGCAGGAGAATTAGTTGCAGGAGAATTATTTGCAGGCACATTTGCAGGAGAATGATTTGCAGGAGAATTATTTGCAGAATTTGCAGGAGAATTATTTGCAAAAGAATTTGCAGGTGCATTTGCAGGAGAATGATTCGCAAAAGAATTTGCAGGAGAATTATTTGCAGGAGAATTATTTGCAGGTGCATTTGCAGGAGAAGGATTTGCAAAAGAATTTGGAAGAGAATTATTTGCCGAATTTGCAGGAGAAGGATTTGCAAAAGAATTTGCTGCAGAATTTGTTGCAGAACTATTTGCAGGTGCATTTGCAGGAGAATTATTTGCAGGAGAATTATTTGCAGGTGCATTTGCAGGAGAATTATTTGCAGGAGAATGATTTGGAGGAGAATTATTTGCAGAATTTGCAGGAGAAGGATTTGCAAAAGAATTTGCAGGTGCATTTGCAGGAGAATTATTTGGGGAATTTGCAGGAGAATGATTTGCAAAATAATTTGGAGGAGAATTATTTGCAGAATTTGCAGGAGAAGGATTTGCAAAAGAATTTGCTGCAGAATTAGTTGCAGAACTATTTGCAGGTGCATTTGCAGGAGAATTAGTTGCAGGAGAATTAGTTGCAGGAGAATTATTTGCAGGCGCATTTGCAGGAGAATTATTTGCAGGAGAATGATTTGGAGGAGAATTATTTGCAGAATTTGCAGGAGAATGATTTGCAAAAGAATTTGCAGGTGCATTTACAGGAGAATTATTTGAGGAATTTGCAGGAGAATGATTTGCAAAAGAATTTGGAGGAGAATTATTTGCAGAATTTGCAGGAGAATGATTTGCAAAAGAATTTGCAGGTGCATTTGCAGGAGAATGATTCGCAAAAGAATTTGCAGGAGAATTATTTGCAGGGGCGTTTGCAGGAGAATTATTTGCAAAAAAATTTGCAGGAGAATGGTTTGCAAAAGAATTTGCAGGAGAATTATTTGCAGGAGAATGATTTGCAGGAGAATGATTTGCAGGAGAATTATTTGCAGGTGCATTTGCAGGAGAATGATTTGCAAAAGAATTTGGAGGAGAATTATTTCAGAATTTGCAGGAGCATGATTTGCAAAAGAATTTGCAGGAGAATTAGTTGCAGGATTATTTGCAGGTGCATTTGGAGGAGAATGATTTGCAAAAGAATTTGGAGGAGAATTATTTGCAGAATTTGCAGGAGAAGGATTTGCAAAAGAATTTGGAGGAGAGTGATTTGCAGGAGAATTATTTGCAGGAGAATTATTTGCAGGTGAGTTATTTGCAGGTGCATTTGCAGGAGAATTTGCAGGGACATTTGCAGGAGAATTATTTGCAGGGAAATTTGCAGGAGAATGGTTTGCAAAAGGATTTGCAGGAGAATTATTTGCGAAAGAATTTGCAGGTGCATTTGCAGGAGAATTATTTGCAGGAGAATGATTTGCAGGAGAATTATTTGCAGAATTTGCAAGAGAATGATTTGCAAAAGAATTTGCAGGAGAATTAGTCGCAGAATTATTTGCAGGAGAATTAGTTGCAGGTGCATTTGCAGGAGAATGATTTGCAAAAGAATTTGCAGGTGCATTTGCAGGAGAATTTGCAGGGATGTTTGCAGGGGCATTTGCAGGAGAATTATTTGCAAAAGAATTTGCAGGAGAATGGTTTGCAAAACAGTTTGCAGGAGATTTATTTGCAGGAGAATTAGTTGCAGGAAAATTTGCAGGAGAATGATTTGCAAAAGAATTTGCAGGAGAATTATTTGCAGGGAAGTTTGCAGGAGAATTATTTGCAGGAAAATTCGCAGGAGTGGTTTGCAAAAGAAGTTGCAGGAGAACTATCTGCAGGAGAATTAGTTGCAGGTGCATTGGCAAGGGAATGATTTGCAAAAGAATTTGCAGGTGCATTTGCAGAATTATCTGCAGGAGAATGATTCGCAAAAGAATTTGCAGGGGAATTATTTACGGGAGAATTATTTGCAGGTGCATTTGCAGGAGAATTTGCAGGTGCATTTGCGAGGACATTCTCAGGGACATTTGCAGGAGAGTTATTTGCAGAATTTGCAGGAGAAATGATTTGCAAAAGGATTTGCAGGGGAATTTGTAGGTGCATTTGCAGGGAAGTTTGCAGGGACATTTGGAGGAGAATGATTTGCAGGAGAATTAGTTGCAGGTGCGTTTGCAGGAGAATGATTTGCAAAAGAATTTGCAGGGGCATTTGCAGGAGAATTATTTGCAGGTGAGTTATTTGCAGGTGCATTTGCAGGAGAACGATTTGAAAGAATTTGCAGGAGAATTGTTTGCAGGAGAATTATTTGCAGGTGCATTTGCAGGAGAAGGATTTGGAGGAGAATTTGCAGGGCCATCGGCGGCTCCGGCCCTGGCAGCTTTGGCAGCTCCGCCCCGCGCCGGCTGCGGGCGTGGTCGCGGGCGTGGTCACGGGCGGAGCCGCCTGCGCTTTCCGCCCGCGTTGGCCCCGGTCGCGGTTTTGGGGTTTTTGGCCCCGGTTTTGACTCCGGGTGAGGGTTCGGTCCCCTCCCCCGGGGGGTTGGCCCCCCTGTGACCCCTGACCCCCCGTGACCTCCGACCCCACCCTGTGACCTCTTACCCTGGTCCTGTGACCTCTGACTTGACCTCTGACCCTATGACCTCCCCCGTGACCCATGACCTCCACTCTGTGACCTCTGACCTGAACCCTCACCCCGCCCTGTAACCTGTGACCCCACCCTGTGACCCCTGACCTGACCCCTGACCCCACCCTGTGACCTCTGACCTGCCTCATGATATCCTGACCCCGCCCTGTGACCCCCAACTTGACCCATGACCCCCAACCCCACCTTGTGACCTCCGACCTGACCCCTGACCCCACCCTGTGACCCATGACTCCCCCACCCTGTGACCTCTGACCTCCCTCGTGATATCCCGACCCCACCCTGTGACCCCCAACTTGACCCCTGACCCCACCGTGTGACCTCTGACCTGCCTCGTGATATCCTGACCCCACCCTGTGACCCCCAACTTGACCCCTGACCCCCCTGGCCCCACCCTGTGTCCCATGACCCCCCGCCCTGTGACCTCTGACCTCCCTCGTGATATCCCGACCCCGCCCTGTGACCCCCAACTTGACCCCTCACCCCACCCTGTGATCCCCAACTTGACCCCTGACCCCACCCTGTGACCTCTGACCTGCCTCGTGATATCCCGACCCCACCCTGTGACCCCCAACCCCACCCTGTGACCCCCAACTTGACCCCTGACTCCCCTGGCCCCACCCTGTGTCCCATGACCCCCCGCCCCGTGACCTCTGACCTGCCTCGTGATATCCCGACCCCGCCCTGTGACCCCCAAGTTGACCCCTGCCCCCACCCCGTGACCTCTGACCTGCCTCGTGATATCCCGACCCCACCCTGTGACCCCCAACTTGACCCCTGACCCCACCCCGTGACCTCTGACCTGCCTCGTGATATCCCGACCCCACCCTGTGACCCCCAACTTGACCCCTGCCCCCACCGTGTGACCTCTGACCTGCCTCATGATATCCCGACCCCGCCCTGTGACCCCCAACTTGACCCCTGCCCCCACCCCGTGACCCATGACCCCCTGCCCCGTGACCTCTGACCTGCCTCGTGATATCCCGACCCCGCCCTGTGACCCCCAACTTGACCCCTGACCCCACCCTGTGACCTCTGACCTGCCTCGTGATATCCCGACCCCACCCTGTGACCCCCAACTTGACCCCTGACCCCCCTGGCCCCACCCTGTGTCCCATGACCCCCCGCCCCGTGACCTCTGACCTGCCTCGTGATATCCCGACCCCACCCTGTGACCCCCAACTTGACCCCTGCCCCCACCCTGTGACCTCTGACCTGCCTCGTGATATCCCGACCCCACCCTGTGACCCCCAACTTGACCCCTGACCCCACCGTGTGACCTCTGACCTGCCTCATGATATCCCGACCCTGCCCTGTGACCCCCAACTTGACCCCTGCCCCCACCCCATGACCCATGACCCCCCGCCCCGTGACCTCTGACCTGCCTCGTGATATCCCGACCCCGCCCTGTGACCCCCAACTTGACCCCTGACCCCACCCTGTGACCTCTGACCTGCCTCGTGATATCCCGACCCCGCCCTGTGACCCCCAACTTGACCCCTGACCCCCCTGGCCCCACCCTGTGTCCCATGACCCCCCGCCCCGTGACCTCTGACCTGCCTCGTGATATCCCGACCCCACCCTGTGACCCCCAACTTGACCCCTGCCCCCACCCTGTGACCTCTGACCTGCCTCGTGATATCCCGACCCCACCCTGTGACCCCCAACTTGACCCCTGCCCCCACCGTGTGACCTCTGACCTGCCTCATGATATCCCGACCCTGCCCTGTGACCCCCAACTTGACCCCTGACCCCCCTGGCCCCACCCTGTGTCCCATGACCCCCCGCCCCGTGACCTCTGACCTGCCTCGTGATATCCCGACCCCACCCTGTGACCCCCAACTTGACCCCTGCCCCCGCCCCGTGACCTCTGACCTGCCTCGTGATATCCCGACCCCGCCCTGTGACCCCCAACTTGACCCCTGCCCCCACCCCGTGACCCATGACCCCCTGCCCCGTGACCTCTGACCTGCCTCGTGATATCCCGACCCCGCCCTGTGACCCCCAACTTGACCCCTGACCCCACCCTGTGACCTCTGACCTGCCTCGTGATATCCCGACCCCGCCCTGTGACCCCCAACTTGACCCCTGCCCCCACCCCGTGACCCATGACCCCCTGCCCCGTGACCTCTGACCTGCCTCGTGATATCCCGACCCCGCCCTGTGACCCCCAACTTGACCCCTGCCCCCACCCTGTGACCTCTGACCTGCCTCGTGATATCCCGACCCCGCCCTGTGACCCCCAACTTGACCCCTGCCCCCACCCCGTGACCCATGACCCCCGCCCCGTGACCTCTGACCTCCCTTGTGACCTCCTGACTTGCCCCCCCGCCCCTTGACCTGACCCCCTGCCCCCACCCCGTGACCCCTGCCCCCCCAGCCCCACCCTCTAACCCTTGACCCCCGCAAACCCTGACCCCTCCCCGCCCCGCCCCGTGACCCCGCTGACCCCTGACCCCTGACCCGGCAGGAGAAGGCCGACCTGGGGGAGGTGAACTTCTCGCTCTGCTACCTGCCGACGGCCGGCCGCCTCACCGTCACCGTCATCCGCGCCTCCAACCTGCGCGCCATGGACCTCACCGGCTACTCCGGTGGGCGGGGTCGCGGGGGTCACGGGGTCGCGGGGGGGCACGGGGTCATGGGGTCATGGGGGGATGTGGGGACGTGGGGGGATGTGGGGGGCAGAGGGACGTGGGGGAGGTGGGGGCAGAGGGGTTATGGGGGTCACGGGGGTCGTGGGGGGTCACGGGAGGGTCGTGGGGTCATGGGGTCATGGGGTCACAGGGGTCAGGGGGGTCATGGGAGGGTCATGGGGTCACAGGGGTCATGGGGGTCATGGGGTCATGGGGGGATGTGGGGACGTGGGGGGATATGGGGGGCAGAGGGACGTGGGGGAGGTGGGGACAGAGGGGTTATGGGGGTCACGGGGGTCGTGGGGGGTCACGGGAGGGTCGTGGGGTCATGGGGTCATGGGGTCACAGGGGTCAGGGGGGTCATGGGAGGGTCATGGGGTCACAGGGGTCATGGGGGTCATGGGGTCATGGGGGGATGTGGGGACGTGGGGGGATATGGGGGGCAGAGGGACGTGGGGGAGGTGGGGACAGAGGGGTTATGGGGGTCACGGGGGTCGTGGGGGGTCACGGGGGTCATGGGAGGGTCAGGGGTCACGGGGTCATGGGAGGGTCAGGGGGTCATGGGGTCATGGGAGGGTCACGGGGTCATGGGGTCACAGGGGTCATGGGGGGATGTGGGGACATGGGGGGATGTGGGGGGCAGAGGGATGTGGGGGAGGTGGGGGCAGAGGGGTTATGGGGGTCACGGGGGTCGTGGGGTCACAGGGGTCATGGGAGGGTCAGGGGTCACGGGGTCATGGAGTCATGGGGTCATGGGGTCACAGGGGTCATGGGGGACGGGGGACATGGGGGGATATGGGGGGCAGAGGGACGTGGGGGAGGTGGGGACAGAGGGGTTATGGGGGTCACGGGGGTCGTGGGGGGTCACAGGGGTCGTGGGGTCACGGGGGTCATGGGAGGGTCAGGGGGTCATGGGGTCACGGGGGTCATGGGGTCACGGGATGTGGGGACGTGGGGGGATATGGGGGGCAGAGGGATGTGGGGGGGGCATGGGGGGCAGGGACAGAGGGGTCATGGGGGTCACAGGGGTCGTGGGGGGTCACAGGGGTCACGGGGACATGGGGGCAGGGACAGAGGGGTCACGGGAGGTCACAGGTCATGGGGGGTCAAGGGGGTCATGGGGGTCACAGGGGTCATGGGGGGACATGGGGTGGGGACAGGGGTCAAGGGGGGTCATCGGGGTCACAGGGGTCATGGGGACACGGGGGGCAGTGACGGGGTCATGGGGGGACATGGGGGGTCACGGGGGACGGGGGGACACGGGTGGATGTGGGGACATGGGGGTCACAGGGGACACGGGGGGACACGGGGACACGTGGGGACACGGGGGGACACGGGGACACGTGGGGCAGTGCCGGGGGTCTGGGGGTGCCGTGGGGCCCCGTGGGGTGTTAGTGGGCTCTGTGGGGGGGACACGGGGGGACGTGGGGACAGCGTGGGGCTCTGTGGGGTGCCGTGGGTCCCCGTGGGGTGGCCATGGGGTGGCTGTGGGTCACCGTGGGGTGCCGTGGGTCACTGTGGGGTGGCCGTGGGTCACCGTGGGGTGCTGTGGGTCACCGTGGGGTGGCCGTGGGGTGGCTGTGGGTCACTGTGGGGTGCTGTGGGTCACCGTGGGGTGGCCGCGGGGCTCTGTGGGGTGGCTGTGGGTCCCCGTGGGGTGGCCATGGGGTGGCTGTGGGTCACTGTGGGGTGCCGTGGGTCACTGTGGGGTGGCTGTGGGTCCCCATGGGGTGCTGTGGGTCACCGTGGGGTGGCCGTGGGGCTCTGTGGGGTGGCTGTGGGTCCCCGTGGGGTGGCCATGGGGTGGCTGTGGGTCACCGTGGGGTGCCGTGGGTCACCGTGGGGTGCTGTGGGTCACTGTGGGGTGGCTGTGGGGCTCTGTAGGGTGCCGTGGGGTGGCTGTGGGGCTCTGTGGGGTGGTCATGAGGTGGGTGTGGGGCTCTGTGGGGTGCTGTGGGTCCCCGTGGGGTGGCCATGGGGTGGCTGTGGGTCACCGTGGGGTGCTGTGGGTCACTGTGGGGTGGCTGTGGGGCTCTGTAGGGTGCCGTGGGGTGGCTGTGGGGCTCTGTGGGGTGGTCATGAGGTGGGTGTGGGGCTCTGTGGGGTGCTGTGGGTCACCGTGGAGTGGCCATGGGGCACTGTGGGGGGCTGTGGGCCACTGTGGGATGGCTGTGGGGTGCTGTGGGTCACTGTGGGACGGCTGTGGGGTGCCGTGGGGTGGCCGTGGGGCTCTGTGGGGTGCTGTGGGTCACTGTGGGATGGCTGTGGGGCTCTGTGGGGTGCCATGGGGTGGCCGTGGGGCTCTGTGGGGTGCTGTGGGTCACTGTGGGATGGCTGTGGGGCTCTGTGGGGTGCCATGGGGTGGCCGTGGGGCTCTGTGGGGTGCTGTGTGTCACTGTGGGACAGCTGTGGGGTGGCCGTGGGGCTCTGTGGGGTGCTGTGGGTCACTGTGGGACGGCTGTGGGGCTCTGTGGGGTGCCGTGGGGTGGCCGTGGGGCTCTGTGGGGTGCTGTGGGTCACTGTGGGACGGCTGTGGGGCTCTGTGGGGTGCCGTGGGTCACTGTGGGACGGCTGTGGGGTGGCCGTGGGGCTCTGTGGGGTGCTGTGGGTCACTGTGGGACGGCTGTGGGGCACTGTGGGACAGCTGTGGGGTGGCCGTGGGGCTCTGTGGGGTGCCGTGGGTCACTGTGGGACAGCTGTGGGGTGGCCGTGGGGCTCTGTGGGGTGCTGTGGGTCACTGTGGGACGGCTGTGGGGCTCTGTGGGGTGCCGTGGGGTGGCCGTGGGGCTCTGTGGGGTGCTGTGTGTCACTGTGGGACAGCTGTGGGGTGGCCGTGGGGCTCTGTGGGGTGCTGTGGGTCACTGTGGGACGGCTGTGGGGCACTGTGGGGTGCTGTGGGTCACTGTGGGACGGCTGTGGGGTGGCCGTGGGGCTCTGTGGGGTGCCGTGGGTCACTGTGGGACGGCTGTGGGGCACTGTGGGACAGCTGTGGGGTGGCCGTGGGGCTCTGTGGGATGCCGTGGGTCCCTGTGGGATGGCTGTGGGGTGCCGTGGGGTGGCCGTGGGGCTCTGTGGGGCGCCACGGGTCACCGTGGGGTGGCCGTGGGTTCCCACGGCTCAGCTGTGGGGCTGCCGTGGGGCTCTATGGGGCTGTGCATGTGTCTGTCGTCCCCCCCCCCTTCCCCAGACCCCTACGTGAAGGCCTCGCTGATGGCGGAGGGCCGGCGGCTGAAGAAGCGCAAGACGTCGATCAAGAAGAACACGCTGAACCCCAGCTACAATGAGGCCCTCGTGTTCGACGTGCCGCACGAGAGCGTGCACCACGTCAGCCTCACCATCGCCGTCGTCGACTACGACTGGTGAGCCGGGGCGGGGGGGGGCCGCCTGCTGTGGGGCTGAAGGGGTCCGTGATCGGAGGGGGGGGGATTAACCTGTAGCCGTGGGGGGTGGGTGGAGGAGCCCTCGTGCGAGGGGCGTTGCACGAGCGCGTGCCCCACCATCGTTGTCTACGACTGGTGAGCCGGGGTCCACCCACTGTGGGGCTGAAGGGGTCCGTGATCGGAGGGGGGGGATTAACCTGTAGCCGTGGGGGGTGGGTGGAAGAGCCCTCGTGCAAGGGGCGTTGCACGAGCGCGTGCCCCACCATCGTTGTCTACGACTGGTGAGCCGGGGTCCACCCACTGTGGGGCTGAAGGGGTCCGTGATCGGAGGGGGGGGATTAACCTGTAGCCGTGGGGGGTGGGTGGAAGAGCCCTCGTGCAAGGGGCGTTGCACAAGCGCGTGCCCCACGCCAGCCTCACCATCGCCATCCACAACCGGTGGGACACCCGGACACCTGGGTCTCCCTTTTTTTTTTTTTGAGGGGGGGGCATTTGGGGTGTGCCAACGTCGCCTGGGTGCCCTCGGTGGGTGCGAAGTGGGGTGACGGTGGGTGCTGCCGGGGGGGGGGTGTCACCCGTCGTGACCCCCCCACCCGTGACTTTTTGTGCGTGTCCCCCCCCACCCAGTATCGGACACAACGAGGTGATCGGGCTGTGCCGGGTGGGCAGCGACGCCGAGGGGCCGGGCCGGGAGCACTGGGCGCAGATGTTGGCCAACCCCCGCAAACCCATCGAGCACTGGCACACCCTCGTCGAGGTGAGACCCCCCACCCACCCAAAGACCCCCCCGGCACCCGCTGGCACCCATAGGATCCCCCCCCCCCCCCCCCACAGCACGCGTGGGGCAACCCCAGCACCCACAGGGCATCCTCGGCACCCGTGGGGTGCTGCGGTAACTGCGGTGAAGCCGTGGGATTCCTCCCCCCCCAGCACCCATAGGGACCCCTCGGCACCCACGGGACCCCCCCAGCACCCACGGGACCCCCCCAGTACCCATGGGTCACCCTCAGCACCCACAGGACCCCCCCAGCACCCATGGGGCACCCTCAGCACCCACAGGACTCCCCAGCACCCATGGTGAATCCACAGGACCCCTCCCAGCACCCATGGGACCCCCCAGCACCCATAGGGAACCCACAGGACCCCCCCAGCACCCATCAGTCACCCTCAGCACCCACAGGACTCCCCCAGCACCCATGGTGAATCCACAGGACTCCCCCAGCACCCGTGGGAACCCCAGCACCCATAGGGTCCCCCCAGCACCCATAGGGAACCCACAGGCACCCCCGGCACCCACAGGACCCCCCCAGCACCCGTAGGGAACCCACAGCACCCATAGGGAACCCATGGGTACCCCCAGCACCCACAGGACCCCCCCAGCACCCATGGGTCACCCTCAGCACCCATAGGGACCCCCCAGGACCTGTGGGACCCCCCAGCACCCATAGGGAACCCACGGGCACCCCCCAGCACCCACAGGTAACCACCTGCACCCACAGGACCCCCCCAGCACCCATGGGACCCCCAGCACCCGTGGGACCCCCCAGCACCCATAGGGAACCCACAGGACCCCCACAGCACCCACAGGGAACCCACGGGCACCCCCCAGCACCCGTGGGACCCCCCAACACCCACAGGGTACCCCCACCAAGCACTGGTACCACCTGCACCCATGGGGACCCCCCCAGCACCCATAGGGACCCCCCCAGCACCCCTAGGCAACCCACAGGACACCCCCCCCCCCCAGCACCCATGGGTCACCCTCAGCACCCACAGGCACTCCCCAGCACCCGTGGGACCCCCCAGCACCCATGGTGGCCCTGTGGGACCCCCCCCAAGACCCCTCAGCACCCATGGTGAACCCACAGGACCCCCCCCCAGCACCCATGGGATCTCCCAGCACCCCCAGGACACCCCAGCACCCATGGTGACCCCATGGGACCCCCCAGGACCTCCCCAGCACCCATGGGACCCCCCAGCACCCATGGTGAATCCACAGGACCCCCCCAGCACCTGTGGGTCACCCTCAGCACCCACGGGGACCCCCCCCAGCACCCATGGGACCCCCCAGCACCCCTGGTGACCCCGTGGGACCCCCCCAGCACCCACAGTGAACTCACAGGACCCCCCCAGCACCCATAGTGAACCCATGGGACCCCCCCCAGCACCCATGGGACCCCCCCCGACACCCACGGGACCCCCCCCAGCACCCACAGGACCCCTGGGATCCACGAGGCACCCGCAGCCCCCCTGTACCCGTGGGGCTCCCACGCACTCGTGCGAGGGTCCTTCTGCAGTCATGCCCCGTGCGAGGGTCCCCGTGTAAACGTCCTTGTGCGAGGGTCCCCACGCGAGTGTCCCTGTGCAAGGATCCCCGTGCGAGGCCTTGTGCGAGTGTCCCCATGTAAGCGTCCCCGTGCGAGCATCCCTGTGCAAGGCGCCCACGTGAGCGTCCTCGTGTGAGTGTCCATGCGAGCGTCTGTGCGAGGGTCCCCGTGCGAGGGTCCCCGTGCAACTGGCCCCGTGCGAGCGTGCCCCGTGCGAGGGTCCCCACGTAAATGTCCTTGTGCGAGGGTCCCCACGCGAGTGTCCCTGTGCAAGGATCCCCATGCGAGGCCTTGTGCGAGGGTCCCCATGTAAGCGTCCCCGTGCGAGCATCCCTGTGCAAGGCGCCCACGTGAGCGTCCTCGTGTGAGTGTCCATGCGAGCGTCTGTGCGAGGGTCCCCGTGCGAGGGTCCCCGTGCAACTGGCCCCGTGCGAGCGTGCCCCGTGCGAGGGTCCCCACGTAAATGTCCTTGTGCGAGGGTCCCCACGCGAGTGTCCCTGTGCAAGGATCCCCGTGCGAGGCCTTGTGCGAGTGTCCCCATGTAAGCGTCCCCGTGCGAGCATCCCTGTGCAAGGCGCCCACGTGAGCGTCCTCGTGTGAGTGTCCATGCGAGCGTCTGTGCGAGGGTCCCCGTGCGAGGGTCCCCGTGCAACTGGCCCCGTGCGAGCGTGCCCCGTGCGAGGGTCCCCACGTAAATGTCCTTGTGCGAGGGTCCCCACGCGAGTGTCCCTGTGCAAGGATCCCCGTGCGAGGCCTTGTGCGAGTGTCCCCATGTAAGCATCCCCGTGCGAACATCCCTGTGCAAGGCGCCCACGTGAGCGTCCTCGTGTGAGTGTCCATGCGAGCGTCTGTGCGAGGGTCCCCGTGCGAGGGTCCCCGTGCAACTGGCCCCGTGCGAGCGTGCCCCGTGCGAGGGTCCCCACGTAAATGTCCTTGTGCGAGGGTCCCCACGCGAGTGTCCCTGTGCAAGGATCCCCGTGCGAGGCCTTGTGCGAGCGTCCCCATGTAAGCATCCCCGTGCGAACATCCCTGTGCAAGGCGCCCACGTGAGCGTCCTCGTGTGAGTGTCCATGCGAGCGTCTGTGCGAGGGTCCCCGTGTGAGGGTGCTCATGCGAGTGTCTCCATGTGAGGCCCTGTGTGAGTGTCCACGTGAGTGTCCCTGTGCGAGTGTCCCTGTGCGAGGGTCCTCGTGCAAGTGTCCCCATGTGACTGTCCCCGTGCAAGCGTCCCCATGAGCATCCCTGTGTAAGGGTCTCTGTGCGAGGGTCCTCGTGCAAGTGTCCCCATGTGAGGCCCCGTGCAAGTGTCCCTGCGAGTGTCCCTGTGCGAGGGTCCCCGTGTGAGTGTCCCCGTGCAAGGCCCCGTGTGAGGGTCCCCATGCGAGTGTCTGTGCAAGTGTCCGTGCAAGTGTCCCCGTGCAAGGGTCCCTGTGTGAGTGTCCCCGTGTGAGGGTGCCCGTGCAAGTGTCCCCATGTGAGGTCCCGTGCGAGTGTCCGTGTGAGTGTCTGTGCAAGTGTCCCTGTGCAAGGGTCCTTGTGCAAGTGTCCCCATGTGAGGCCCCGTGCAAGGCTCCATGCAAGCGTCCCTGTGCGAGTGTCCCCATGTGAGGGTCCTTGTGCGAGTGTCCCCATGTAAGGCCCTGTGCAAGTGTTCGTGCAAGCATCCCTGTGCGAGGGTCCTCGTGCGAGGGTCCCCGTGCGAGTGTCTGTGTGAGGGTCCTCGTGCGAGGGTCCCCATGCAAGTGTCCGTGTGAGCTTCCCCGTGCGAGCGTCCTCGTGCGAGCGTCCTCGTGCAAGGGTGTCCGTGCGAGTGTCCGTGCGAGCATCCTCGTGCGAGGGTCCCCGTGCGAGGGTCCCCGTGCGAGCGTCCCCGTGCGCAGGAGAAGGCGCTGGGGCTGGCGGCCAAGGGGTCGGCGCGGGACAAACCCAGCGTCGTGGTGGAGCCCGTCGGCCCCGACTGAGCCCAGTGAGCCTGGCACTGGGGGCACTGGGAGGGACTGGGAGCTGTGTGGGAGGCGCTGGGAATGGCATGGGGGCAGTGGGAGCTGCACTGGGAGGGACTGGGGGGAAGTGGGAGCTGTGTGGGAGGCACTGGGAATGGCATTGGGGGCACTGGGAGGCACTGGGAGCTGCACTGGGAGGGACTGGGAGCTGTGCAGGAGGCACTGGGGACCACTAGGAGACACTGGGAATGGCATGGGGGCACTGGGAGCGGCACTGGGAGGGACTGGGAGCTGTGTGGGAGGCACTGGGGAGCACTAGGAGACACTGGGAATGGCATGGGGGCACTGGGAGCTGCACTGGGAGGGACTGGGAGCTGTGTGGGAGGCACTGGGAACGGCATGGGGGCACTGGGAGTTGCACTGGGAAGGACTGGGAGCTGTGTGGGAGGCACTGGGAATGGCATGGGGGCACTGGGAAGCACTGGGAGCTGCACTGGGAGGCACTGGGAGCTGCACTGGGAGGGACTGGGAGCTGCACTGGGAGGGACTGGGAGCTGTGTGGGAGGCACTGGGGAGCACTAGGAGACACTGGGAACGGCATGAGGGCACTGGGAGGCACTGGGAGCTGCACTGGGAAGGACTGGGAGCTGTGTGGGAGGCACTGGGAATGGCATGGGGGCACTGGGAAGCACTGGGAGCTGCACTGGGAGGTACTGGGAGCTGCACTGGGAGGGACTGGGAGCTGTGTGGGAGGCACTGGGGAGCACTAGGAGACACTGGGAACGGCATTGGGGCACTGGGAGTGGCACTGGGAAGGACTGGGAGCTGTGTGGGAGGCACTGGGAACGGCATGGGAGCACTGGGAGCTGCACTGGGAGGGACTGGGAGCTGTGTGGGAGGCACTGGGGAGCACTGGGAGGCACTGGGAACGGCATTGGGGGCACTGGGAGGCACTGGGAGCGGCACTGGGAGGGACTGGGAGCTGTGCGGGAGGCACTGGGGGGCACTGGGAGGCACTGGGAATGGCACTGGGGGCACTGGGAGCTGCACTGGGAGGGACTGGGAGCTGTGGGAGGCACTGGGGGCCACTGGGAGGCAATGGGAGCTGCACTGGGAGGGACTGGGAGATGTGGGGGGGGCATTGGGAGGGACTGGTAGGCACTGGGAGCTGCATTGGGGGCACTGGGAGGGACTGGGAACATACTGGGAAGCACTGGGAGCTGCATTGGGGGTACTGGGAGGCACTGGGAGTTGCGTGTGGGGATACTGGAGGTACTGGGAGCTGCTTTGGGGGCACTGGGAGGGAATGGGAGGTACTGGGAGCTGGGGGGGGGGCCCTGGGAGGGACTGGGAACACACTGGGAAGCACTGGGAGCTGCACTGGGAGCACTGGGTGGGACTGGGAGGCACTGGGAGCTGGTGTGGGGATACTGGGAGGTACTGGGAGCTGCACTGGGGGCCCTGGGAGGCAGGGGGAGTTGTGGGGGGTGGCACTGGGAGGCACTGGGGGCTGCACTGGGTGGACTGGGAGGTACTGGGAGCTGCATGGGGGGCACTGGAAACTGCACTGGGGGAACTGGGAGGGACTGGCAGGGAACTGGGGGCTACTGGGGGGGCAAGGGAGGGACTGGGCCATACTGGGGAGCACTGGGCTATACTGGGAGGGCACTAGGAGGTATCTGGGCGCCATTGGGGATACTGGGGAGGGACAGGACAGGCCTGGGCCATACTGGGGGGTGTACTGGGCCATACTGGACAGCACTGGGCCATACTGGGGGGGCACTGGGTCATACTGGGAGGCCACTTTACCATACTTATGGATACTGGGCCATACTGGGGAGGCACTTTTCCATACTGGAGGGGCACTGGGCCCTACTGGGGAGGCACTTTACCATACTGGGGGACACTGAGCCATACTGGTGGGCACTGGGCCATACTGGTGGGCACTGGGCCATACCAGGGGGGCACTTTACCATACTGGGGTGGCACTGGGTCATACTGGGGAGGCACTTTACCATACTGGGAGGCCAATTTACCATAGTGCTGGATACTGGGCCATACTGGGGAGGCACCTTACCATACTGGAGGGCACTGGGCCATACTGGGTGGGTACTGGGTCATACTGGGGAGGCACTTTACCATACTGGGAGGCTACTTTACCATACTTGTGGATACTGGGGAGGCCCTTTACCATACTGGTGGATACTGGGCCATACTGGGGAGGCACTTTTCCATACTGGGGGGGGGCACTGGGCCATACTAGGGAGGCACTTTTCCATACTGGTGGATACTGGGCCATACTGGGGAAGCACTTTTCCATACCTGTGGAAACTGGGCCATACTGGGGAGGCACTTTTCCATACTGGTGGATACTGGGCCATACTGGGGAGGCACTTTACCATACTGGTGGATACTGGGCCATACTGGGGAGGCATTTTACCATACTGGAGGGCACTGGGCCATACTGGGGAGGCACTTTTCCATACCTGTGGATACTGGGCTATACTGGGGAGGCACTTTTCCATACCTGTGGATACTGGGCCATGCTGGGGAGGCACTTTTCCATACTGGAGGGGCACTGGGCCATACTGGGGAGGCACTTTTCCATACTGGAGGGGCACTGGGCCATACTGGGGAAGTACTTTTCCATACTGGTGGATACTGGGCCATACTGGGGAGGCACTTTTCCATACCTGTGGATACTGGGCCACACTGGGGAGGCACTTTACCATACTGGTGGATACTGGGCCATACTGGGGAGGCACTTTTCCATACCTGTGGATACTGGGCCATGCTGGGGAGGCACTTTTCCATACTGGAGGGGCACTGGGCCATACTGGGGAGGCACTTTTCCATACTGGTGGATACTGGGCCATACTGGGGAGGCACTTTACCATACTGGTGGGGCATTGGGCCATACTGGGAGGCCACTGGGCCATACTGGGAGGGCGCTGACCCCTCTCTCCCACAGGCGGTGGGGCCGGAGGCGCCGACCCGGCCGGGGGGGCCCCGACACCGAAGCCATAGGGACCCCCCGGGCCCCCCCCCCCGGGCCCCCGACCTGCACAACAAGGGGGGGGCCCGGTCCCCCCCCCCCCACTGTGAACCCCAGCGTCCGGGTCGGGGGGAGGGGGGGCCACCCCCCACCCCCCCCCGCAGCCACGTGAAGGACCCCGGCGTCCAGCCATCGCTCCCCCCCCCCCAAAAAAAAATGTGTTTGTATGTGGGGGGGCCCTTGGGGACCCCCCCCCCTCTTTGTGTCATGTGTTTCTATGTGGGGGGGGGGGCCCCCAAAGGGGACCCAAGTGTCCAGGCACCCCCCCCATGCCCCCCCCTTGTGTGTGTCTATGGGGGGGGGCCCCCCCAGTTTGGACCCAGCTGTCCAGGAGCGCCCCCCCCCAAATGTTTATGTATGGGGGGGGCCCCCCCAGATCACACCCAGGGGTCCAGGAGCCCCCCCCCAAATGTGTATGTATGGGGACCCCCCAAAACCCCAGTTTGTGTGTCCCCCCCCCCGGCCCCCCCCCCCCGTCCCATGTCCCCATGTGTGTGTCTGCGTGTGGGGCCGGGGGGGCCCCAGAAGCCATAAACCCCCCAATAAATACCCCCCCCCCAGGAGACGCCTGCGCCTCCCTCAGCTTTGGGGGGGGGGGGGGGGACATGGGGACTGGGGGGGGGGACACCGGAGGGGACACGGGGACGTGGGGGTTGGGGACATGGGGATGGGGGACACGGGGGGATTTGGGGGGGGGGGGACACGGGGGTTGGGGACGTAGGGGGGGGACGTGGGGACATCGGGATGGGAGGTGGGGATTGGGGGAGATCGTGGGGACACAGGGATGGGGGACATGGGGACACGGAATTTGGGGGATGTGGGGACACAGGGATTTGGGGACACGGGGATTTGGGGACGTCGTGGGGACAGATTGGGGGACACGGGGATTGGGGACATGGGGACACGGAATTTTGGGGGACGTGGGGATGGGGAGATGTGGGGACACGGGGGTGGGACACGGGGATTTGGGGACATTGTGGGGACACGGATTGGGGGACACAGGGATGAGACACGGATTGGGGACATGGGGACACGGAATTTGGGGGACATGGGGATGGGAGCATGTGGGGACACGGGGGTGGGACACGGGGATTTGGGGACACGGGGATGGGACACGGGGACACGGGATTGGGGACATTGTGGGGACACAGATTGGGGGGTCGGGGACATGGGACACAGATTGGGGACATGGGGACATGGAAATTGGGAGATGTGGGGATGGGGAGATGTGGGGACAGGGGGACACGGGGACACGGGTATAGGACATGGGGATTTTGGGACACCGTGGGGACACAGGGATTGGGGACATGGGGACAGGGAAACTGGGGGACGTGGGGATGAGATGTGGGGGCACAGGGACACAGGGATGGGACACGGGGATTTGGGGACACAGGGTTGGGACACGGGGACACGGGGATTTGGGGACATTGTGGGGACACAGATTGGGGGACACAGGGATGGGATGTGGGGATGGGGAGATGTGGGGACACAGGTTTGAGGACATTGGGGACACGGGGACACGGGGATTGGGGGACATCATAGGACAGATTGGGGGACACGGGGATTGGGGACATGGGGACATGGAATTTGGGGGACGTGGAGGTGGGGAGATGTGGGGACACGGGGATTTGGGGACACGGGGATGGGACATGGGGACACGGGGATTGGGGGACATCATGGGGACAGATGGGGGGACACGGGGTTTGGGAACGTGGAATTTGGGGGACGTGGAGATGGGAGATGTGGGGACACGGGGATGGGACATGGGGACACGGGGAGGGGACAGGGATGGGGGGGACACAGAGATTGGGGACATGGGGATTGGGGACACGGGGACATGGAAATTGGGGGACACGGGGATGAGGAGATGTGGGGACACGGATCAGGGGACATTGTGGGGACACAGATTGGGGGACATGGGGATGGGACATGGATTGGGGACACGGGGAGGGGACGTGGGGATGGGGAGATGTGGGGGGACAGGGATTTGGGGACATCGTGGGGACACAGGGATTGGGGACATGGGGACATGGAAATTGGGGGACGTGGGGTTGAGATGGGACACAGGGACATGGGGATGGGATACAGGGATTTGGGGACACAGGGATTGGGGGACATGGGGATGGGGACATGTGGGGACATGGGGATGGGACATGGGGACACGGAAATTGGGGGACGTGGGGATGGGGAGATGTGGGGACACGGGGATGGGACATGGGGACATGGGGGTCGGGGGACGTTGTGGTGCTACAGATTGGGGAACACGGGGATGGGACATGGATTGGGGACACGGGGACACGGAAATTGG